>NW_015211008.1:0-1807 GCF_001447785.1 Gekko japonicus | reverse complement strand
ATAAGAATAAACTCCAGCAATCTGGAATATATATACTAAGAAATTTCCCTGTGGAATTTGCTTCTTCAGAAATTCTCACAGATGAGTTGTTTGAGCAAGACTATACAAATTCATTCTGAAATTCACTTCAATTTCCATGGAATTCAGGGCAATTTCTTTTTTGGGGGGGGTTGTATGTGTGTGTGTGTGTGAGAGAGAGAATGTGCATCTGGAAGTCATGGCAACGTTTGGTGACCGATTCCTACTGGGGGCCTGGAGGATATTCAGAGAGATGGCTGAATAAAGCCTGCCACCACCTCCCTGGTATTTCAAGAGGTCTCACATCCAAGTACTTACAGTTGACCATGCTTATCTTCCAAGATCTGATGAGATTGGGCTTGCCTGGGCTATCCAGATCAGGGCAAAATCAGGGCAATCTAAACCAGGTTTAATCAAGATTCTGGCCATGGATTGCCCATGCAAGGTTCTATATAGCCTGGTGCCACATCTGAAGGGGTCTAACACAACAGACCATAACAGACCACAACAGACTAACACAACAGACCACAGATCACTAGCATGAAAATGAAAATCCCTATTAATGTGATACAGTCAGCATGGTGTAGTGGTTAACATGTTGGACTAGGATCTGGAAAACCCAGGTTCAAATCCCCACTCTGTCACTGAAGTTTGCTGGAGAGGAGCCCCCTGTAACCAACCTTAACAGAAGATGACCAGCAGGAAACTAAGCTGCAGGCTTGCAAGGATTCACAGTGTCAAGATTCACAACCAACAGCTGGTGCAGAGCCACGGACACCCTCTACCCCTAGTTCAGCAAGTGAACCTCAATTGGCCATTCCCAGGCCACCAGTATCACCTGCACCCTTAGAGCACTGCAGACGAAGGCTGAGAACAGAGCTACAGACAAGATGGCAAAGTGCATGTCTCCTGGCCCAACACCAACTGCTTGTTGATAACAAAGATGATGATGATGATGATGATGATGATGATGATGATGAGATTTGTTAATCGCCCTATCCCAGATTACAACAGGCTCTGGGGGATGTACAAGGGGCATAATGCCATAAAACAAAGATACAGGTTTTAAGATTTCCATATACAGTTTGATAAGAGCTAAAACTAGAGTAAAAAGATCCAAGGTGGCAACTTACAAATTTCTATTCCAATTCTGGACTGCCCAGCCATTTAATGGGAAGGGGACAGAGGGAAAATGAAATATAGGGGGGGGGGAGGTGTGTCACGAGCTGGGCTGGGTCAGGAAGCAGGAGACAGGTCTAGTCTGGGGGGTCATAGCCAGAAGACACAGGACAGGAGCTGAGTCGGGAGTCCAAGAGAATAGTCATCTGAAGCAGGAGGTCAGGAAGTCAGGAATCCAAACAGGAGTGAGGTCCAAAAACAGGAACCGAGGGTGTGTGTAAGGTCAGCATGGATGCAACTTGTTTCTTCCATGGAGAGCCCAACCCCGAGCAGAAGCTATATATGCCTCCAACAGTGCTTCCCTTAACAGCAGCACCACCACTCCTGTCAGTACTCAGGGCTCAGAGCCCACCTTCCCTGCCAGCGTGCATCTCAGTGGTGGGTTGATAAGTCCCTGTGGAGCCACTCCCTCACCTGAGCCACTGGTGGAGGTGAATCAGGCAGGCTTTCTGTTTGTAGCTGTACCTCATCAGCTGCTGCAGGACCATGTGCAGGGGTTACTGGCTTGGGGGCCAGCAGCAGCAAACTGTCAACTCCTGAGGAGTCAAAGGGGCTGGCTTTCACCTCTGGTGATGCCAGCGACTCAGACAGGGGCCTGGCACGATCTTCG
>NW_015211007.1:0-2200 GCF_001447785.1 Gekko japonicus | reverse complement strand
AATCCCCGGCATCTCCAGCTAAAGGGACGAGGCTGGAGGTGATAGGAAGGACCTTAACCTGAGACCCTGGCTTAGTGGCAGAGCCTCTGCTTGGCATGCAGAAGGTCCCAGGTTCAATTCCCGGCATCTCCAGTTAAAAGGACCAGGCAGGAGGTGATGGGAAAGACCTTGATCTGAGACCCTGGCTCAGTGGCAGAGCCTCTGCTTGGCCTGCAGAAGGTCCCAGGTCCAATCCCCGGCATCTCCAGTTAAAAGGACCAGGCAGGAGGGGATGAGAAAGACCTTGACCTGAGACCCTGGCTCAGTGGCAGAGCCTCTGCTTGGCCTGCAGAAGGTCCCAGGTTCAATCCCCGGCATCCCCAGCTAAAAGGACCAGGCAGGAGGTGATGAGAAAGACCTTGACCTGAGACCCTGGCTCAGTGGCAGAGCCTCTGCTTGGCCTGCAGAAGGTCCCAGGTTCAATCCCCGGCATCCCCAGCTAAAAGGACCAGGCAGGAGGTGATGAGAAAGACCACCGCCTTAGACCCTGCCAGTCTGAGTAGGCAATACTGACTTTGATGGGCCAAAGTCTGATTCGGTATAAGGCAGCTTTATGCATTCATGTGTGAGTGAGAACAGGGTTCTTGCTAGTCAGATGCCATGTGGACGAGGCATGTCCCTCTGTGGCTTGTGGTATTAGCCTTGTTCTTGGGATAAGAACTGGCTGCCTTATCTTCCCCGGGCGGCTGAAGGAGGGTCTTGATTCCTAGAATGTTGCCTTCCTTTAAGGAGAGCCACATTATTCCGGGTATTCGATATGCCTTTCCGGTTTTCCTGTGGGCCGGCCTCACTTTGCCAAGCCAGACTGGCTGGATCCATCCATGCTAATTGGGTGTGGCAACGGTACATCATCCGTTCCCAGTCCATTCCTTGACGTGAGTTCGTGCAAGGGTTGCCAACTTTGGGCTGGAAGAATCTCCAGGGATCTTAGAAATAGGAAGATTAAGAGATTGGGTTTATACCCCACCCTTCACAGAGTCTCAGAGCAGATTACAAACTCCTTTTCCTTCCCCACCCCACAACAGACACCCAGTGAGGTAGGTGGGGCTGAGAGGGGGGCTGAGAGAGATTTGGCAAGAACAGCTCTGAGAGAACTGCGGCTTGCCCAAGGTCATCCAGCCAGGTGCAAGTGGAGGAGTGGGGAATCAAACCCGGTTCTCCCAGATTAGAGTCCGCGCACTTAACCACTACACCAAACTGGCTCTCAAGCTGGTACATGGGGGTGATGACTTCTGTAGTCACGGAAGCTAACACTTAGGCAGAAAAACTCTCTTAAAGGAGGCCAGTTTCTTGACACAGGGTTAGAAGGGATCCTAGAGGTCACCTACTCCAACCCCCTTGGCTCAGTGCGGGAATTAGTGAGCTACAGCACCTCACTCTGCTTAAAGGAGCGCACGCCTTTTAAAAATGTTTTAAAATGACTGAAGAAAGCATTTAGAGGAGACATTCTTGGGGGGGGCTGTGCCTTTAAGAAAGGGGCAGAATCCCTAAAAGCCCCACCGTAGCTACAGGCTTGACCGCTGAGATGGAGGATTGAACCTAGGAACTACTGGGTGCCGAGCAGATGCTCTGTCAGTGGGCCGCGGCCGCTCCCCTTAAGGGCAACTGGGCCTGTGTCTAATTGGGGAGCTTGGAAACCCAGAACGGCGTCCTCCTTGCTTATATCAGGACATAAGAGACGCCACTGTTGGATCAGGCCAGAGGCCCATCCAGTCCGACACTCTGTCTCACACAGTGGCCAAATCCCAGGAGCCATCAGGAGGTCCACCAGCGGGGCTAGAACTCCAGAAGCCCTCCTGCTGTTGCTCCGCCCCCTCCCAGCACCAAGAATACAGAGCATCCCTGCCCCAGACAGAGTGTTCCATCTATACCTTGTGGCTAATAGCCACTGAGGGACCTCTGCTTCGTATGTTTACCCAATCCCCTCTTAGAAGAACATAAGAGAAGCCAATGTTGGATCAGGCCAAAGGCCCATCCAGTCCAACACTCTGTGTCACACAATGGCCAAAAATACCAGGTGCCCTCAGGAGGTCCAGCAGTGGGGCCAGGACACCAGAAGCCCTCCCACTGTTGCCCCCACCCCCAAGCACCAAGGGTGCACAGCATCCCTTGCCCCCTTACATAAGAACATCAGCCATCTTGGATCAGGCCAGTGGGCCAT
>NW_015211006.1:0-1817 GCF_001447785.1 Gekko japonicus | reverse complement strand
AACTCTAATATTCTATGATTCTATGAATAATAAAACATTGCTATTGTAAATCAATACAATGAACTCTTTTTATAATGAGTTTACTCTTATTTTGCTGTCTGCACACTTACCCTATGTTCTTCTTGCTGTTGCTTTAGAATCTCATATTCAAGAGCTGGTGCTGGAAGCTGTGAGATAATCAGTTTTGTTTCAGTCAACCATGGCCAAATCTCTTCATATGTCTCCCAGAACTGGCTAACCAGAGACTGTGCACGTTCTAGCTGGAGGTTCCTTTTAGAGTTCATCTGACAGAGCGTATCATATTTCTGTAAGAGGCTTTCCAGTTTCTTCTGTTAAAGAAATAGGTCAACAGACAATAGCACTTATGTCTTGGCTGAAAACATTTAGAATGGCATACCACCTTCACCCAGTTCCTTTTCAATCCAAGCTGCAGACCAGAGGGAAACCTGGAGCTTCAGGTCCCCCTCCCACATGTGGGGGGCCATGTCTTTGGAAGTAGGCTACAGGAAGCCGCTTAATAGCTACCTGGCTTACAACAAAGCCAGACCCATCCCTCTAAAGTTGTCTTTGCTTCCTCCCCTACACCCAAGCACAAGTGGTCCCCCTAGTCAAACGGCTGGGAGCCTGTCCTCCTGTTGAATCAGACCAATGGTCCAGCCATCCAGTCCAGCACCCTGTTTCTCAGAGCTGCTGGCCAGATGCTCTCACTCAAGGAAGCACAACCTGAGGACAACAGGAACATCATATCTATCAGCAGCTGGTAGTCAGGGGTACACTGCCTAAGAACACGGAGGTTCAATTTAACCATTATAACTACTGGCTTTTTGATACATCTATCTTTCATTCATTTGTCTAGCCCCTTCTCCTTTAAATCCACATCTTCTGGCAGAGAATTATGTAAATTAACTATGTGTGACAAGAAGAAGTACTTTCTTTTGCCTCTCTTGGCAAAATTTGTCTAGTCTTTTGCTTTGTCTGTCCTGACAACATTTATTGATACATTTATTTATAAATTATCCAGCTTATGTTGCCTGTTCTGACTAAAATTAAAGTCATCTAAGCTAGAGACTATCACCAGATCTTGTGTCAGCGGGTTCCACATATTGATTATGTGTTGTGTGAAGAAGTCCTCCTTAATCGTTTTGGTTGGTTTCCATACTCCACTATGAAGTCATACAGATCTAAATTTCCCCCCAAGAAGATAATGGTGTTGGAGCAGGCTGCAGCACGGTGAGACAGTCATGCTCAAGCACAACAGCCACTTCCGGGTATGATTTAAAGGGTCTTAAGAGTTATTGGAGACCCCCCACTTCCCGGGGAAGGGATAGTGGGATGCTTAAGGCTTGATCCGTTCCCCCGTGCCGTGGCTACTCACAGGGAGAACCAGGGATCGCCTCCAATGTGCAACCCAAAGAGGAGCCCATTCCTATGGGTGAAGCTGCTGCTTCCTGCGCTGAGGGGGGGTTAGAAATGCCGCCCGTCAAGCGCTTGGCTTGGACTTTCTGTGGGTAATAAATCTTATTTTCGGGGCATATAAAGAATGAATTATCAAAACTTGAGCCCTTAAAAGACTGAAAGCTTAAGTAGGAGTCCCCCCCCCCCCGGCATAAAGCGGCCAATGAAAGGAGACAGACGGAGACAACTTTACTTTCACTTTGGGCTACAGGGCGATTTTTTAGGAGAAACTTGCCTAAGTAATTGACTATTTCACATATTAAAGGCTAATCTCACTCATTGCTGGTTTATAGAGACAATAGAGACCTCTTTTCAACGTTACCAATTTTTACGCCATCAGGGGCAGGGTGTGGAGTATCAGG
>NW_015211005.1:0-2771 GCF_001447785.1 Gekko japonicus | reverse complement strand
TCAGATCAATAACTTTTAAAAGGCAGTGGGGAGTTAAACCCTGCGTAAGAGTCAGAGGAACTAACAGAAGCAGAAGAGATTAGGAAAAGATGGCAAGAATACACAGAAGAACTATACAAGAAAGACCTCGATGTCCTTGACAACCACGACGGTATAATCACTGACCTCGAGCCAGACATCCTGGAATGTGAAGTTAAATGGGCCTTAGAAAGCATTACTAACAACAAAGCTAGTGGAGGTGATGGTATCCCAGCTGAGCTATTCAAAGTCTTAGAAGAGGATGCTGTTAAAGTTCTGCACTCCATTTGCCAGCAAATTTGGAAAACGCAACAGTGGCCACAGGATTGGAAAAGGTCAGTATACATTCCAATCCCAAAGAAGGGCAATGCCAAGGAATGTTCAAACTATCGCACAATTGCACTCATATCACACGCTAGCAAGGTCATGCTCAAGATCCTACAAGCTAGGCTTCAACAGTACGTGGATAGAGAACTACCAGAAGTACAAGCTGGGTTTCGAAGAGGTAGAGGAACTAGAGATCAAATTGCCAACATTCGCTGGATTATGGAGAAAGCAAGAGAGTACCAGAAAAATATCTACTTCTGCTTCATTGACTATGCTAAAGCCTTTGACTGTGTGGATCACAACAAACTATGGCAGGGCCTTAAAGAGATGGGAGTACCAGACCACCTCACATGTCTCTTGAGAAACCTGTATAAGGGCCAAGAAGCGACAGTTAGAACCGGATATGGAACAACTGATTGGTTCAGCATAGGAAAAGGAGTACGACAAGGATGTATATTGTCGCCTTGCTTATTTAATATATATGCAGAGTACATCATGCGAAATGCTGGCCTGGATGAATCACAAGCGGGAATTAAGATTGCTGGGGAAAAGATCAACAACCTCAGATATGCAGACGATACCACTCTGATGGCAGAAAGTGAAGAGGACCTCAAGAGCCTCTTGCTCAGGGTAAAAGAGGAGAGCGCAAAAGTGGGCTTGAAGCTCAACATCAAAAAAACTAAGATCATGGCATCCGGCCCCATCACTCCTTGGCAAATAGAAGGGGAAGCTGTGGAAGTAGTGACAGACTTCACGTTCCTGGGATCCCAGATCACCGCAGACTGTGACTGCAGCCATGAAATTAAAAGACGCCTGCTCCTTGGGAGGAAAGCGATGGCGAACCTAAACAGCATGATAAAAAGTAGAGACATCACCCTGCCAACAAAAGTCCGCATGGTCAAAGCAATGGTATTCCCAGTAGTCATGTATGGCTGTGAGAGTTGGACTATAAGGAAGGCCGAGCGCCGAAGAATAGATACTTTTGAACTATGGTGCTGGAGAAGACTCTTGAGAGACCCTTGGACTCCAAGAAGATCAAATCAGTCAATCCTAAAAGAAATCAACTCTACTGTTCCCTGAAAGGCCAGATAATGAAACTGAAGCTCAAATACTTTGGCCACCAAATGAGAAGGGAGCACTCACTGGAAAAGACCCTGATGCTGGGAAAGATTGAAGGTCAAAGAAGACGGGGACGGCAAAGGATGAGATGGTTAGACAGTGTCAGCGATGCAACGAACATGAAATTGAGCCAACTTCGGAGGACGGCGGAAGACAGGAGAGCCTGGCGGGAGATTGTCCATGGGGTCGCGAAGAGTCGGACTCGACTGTGCGACTGAACAACAACAACAACAAAGTCTAGGTCAGTGATTCCTAACATGGGAAGAGCCTCTGCTTGGCATGCAGAAGGTCCCAGGTTCAATCCCAGTTAAAAGGACCAGGCAGCAGATGATGTGAAAGACGTCTCCTTGAGACCCTGAGGAGCCGCTGCCAGCCTGAGTATACAATTGTGACCTTGATGGATTGATGGTCTGATTCAGTATATGGCAGTTTCCAGTGTGTTTCCCGTGTATGGTATCCATGGGTGCCATGGGGCCTGTTAATGTCCATTTTGGTGCCCACTATTCTTCCCTAGAACATATTGACCTTCTTCCACATCACGTGCTTCTGAAGAACCCTGGAAGAATCACCTTTTTGTCTGCAAGGAGGGCCCATTCAGAAATAGCTGCCTCCATCATCAGAGGATGCTTGACTTGCAAATTCCCAACACTTTGTGACTTGCCCCTGCACACCATGGCAGCCATTTTGTTTCTCATTGCCCCCAACCACCATTCTCAAAATTCCCAAAGTATCCATGGGATCTACAAGAATGGATCTAGGTGGTTCTGAAGACTTCACTGGTGTAGCTAAGAGTACCGAGTAACTTAAAAAGAAGAAAGAAAGGAGAAACAAAGTAAGTATCCATGTGCTTGCATGACAGACTTGGACCTCACCCCAATTTTTCTCTGTGTTCAACTTGCGGCCATTTACTTTTCAGTTATCTCTGTTTATCTGATGTTTTCTGTGCTAATTTTGTCCTGCTCCAATTTCCTTGCCTTCCCCAGGTTATAAATTCTGCATTGCAAACAGGGGGTTTGTCCCAGTTATGGCAGGAAAAGGGTGAGGAGGATCAAAATCGAGTAAAAAATTCTACACTCAATCTGCACTGGGGCCACCCCAGATTGAGGGAAAGCCTGTGGTAAAACGGGATCCATATATCCTGGGGCAACGGTGGTCCAAACCTGGGATGGCCACAATGTAATGCAGAATTGACCAAAAAAACAAACAAACCCAGGACAAAAAGAGTGGTGAATTTGAGTGTAGTGCAGAATAACTAGTAAGAGACAGCACTGAACCAGCATTAAAGGTGTAGTGTGGAAAGGGCCAGA
>NW_015211004.1:0-1870 GCF_001447785.1 Gekko japonicus | reverse complement strand
AAAGAGGACAACCAAGGCCCCGGTTACACAGGCCAGGTAACGCTGGGGGGAGGCGTGACTATTTGCGCCATCGCAATTTGAGCCGCCGCTACGCGATCAGACGCGACAGCGGCGAACCGGGGGTTTTTTTGTTGGTGCGTGTTTCTGACGCGCTTCACCAAAGCAAGAGTAGCGTGCTGGAGTGATCAGACGGAGACAGTCTGTCTGCGGCCCGTAGCAAACTGTTTGATAGTAGCCTTCCCCAGGTACTTTTTAACTCCGGACCTTCGGTGGTATGTTACGGGGTAGCAACGGGTGCGTGACACTTGTCAGATGTTTCCGTTTGCTTGTGCCTGTATAATTCGCCCGGCATTCGTGGCTTTCCCGCGGCAATTTCTGTGTGTGACCAGTGCCCAAGACGATTAAGGGGTTGGAGTACCTTCCGTATGAGGAAAGACTGAACACTCTGGAGTTTAGAAAAGAGACATCTAAGGGGTGGGTGGGTGATGGAGGTTTATAAAATAATGTAGAGACAGTGGGTAGAGACATCTTTTTTGTCCTCTGCCAAAATACTAGATTTCAAGGGTATACTGTTGCAAGGGATTTCAAGGGTATACTGATGAGCATTAGATTCCGAATAGACAAAATTAAATATTTCTTTACACAGGGAGTGATTAAAATGTGGAATTCCCTACCAGAGGATATAGTGATAGCCACAGGCCTAGATGACTTTAAAAGGGGATTAGACACATTTTTGGAGGATAGGTCTATCAGTGGCTATTAGCCATGGCGACTAAAGGAAACCTCCACATTCAGAGGCAGTAAACCTCTGGATTTCAGAGCCAGGAGGGGAAGGCTTTGACTTCTATGCCCTGTTGCTGGTTCCCTCCAGAGGAACTGGTTGGCCACCGTGTGGTACTCTCCTCTGAGCTCCTTGAAGGAACAGTGGGATAAAAACATATTCGCATAAACGCTGTATTTTTTTAAAAAAAACACTGTACCCATGTGAAAATATTTTGAGCAATGCAGGAGACCGGTTTATGCATCTGATAAAATGGGCTGTAGCCCATGAAGAATTATGGTATCATAGATGTGTAAGCGTTCAGGGTGGTACGTTAGCGTTACCTTTGTGTTTTGGCTGCAGTGGACGTGGCGTTAGTCCACTGTAGTTGAAGTCGTTAATTTTGTTGCACTAGCTCAAAGCAATAGCAGAACAAAAACTAACAAACAAAACAAGACAAGGGCAGTATTTAACAAAAGCCGTAAAACATCGATTAGGTAAAGGTTTCCCTTGCTCGAAAGCCAGTCGAATCCGACTCTAGGATTGCGGTGCTCATCTTCATTTCCAAGCCGAAGAGCCAGCGCTGTCCGAAGACATTTCCGTGGTCATGTGGCCGGCATGACTAAACACCCAGGCGCACGGAACGCTGTTACCTTCCCACCGAAGTGGTATCTATTTATCTACTTGCAATTTCTTGCTTTCCAACTGCTAGGTTGGCAGGAGCTGGAACCAGAGATGGGAGCTCACTCCGTCATACAGCACTCAGTTCAGTGTCATACAGCACTCCGTCATACAGCACTCAGTTCAGTTCCAGCCTGCAGTTCAGTGTCTTAACCACTTGAGCCACCGCAGCTCCTACATTGATTACAAGATTAAAATACATAATAAGCATTTCAAACATATCCTTTATAGTTAAAAGAAGCAGCATTAACAATAGCTTACTATTCCTATCATAATAACGAGTGATTCAGGGTAAAGCCAGTGAACTGTTCATTGTCCATATTTACACATGAGGGTAAATTGTTCCGGTTAAATTTTTTTGACAGCCCTACTTTTTAAAAAAGCCCCCGAAAATTTGACTATTATTTACTGCGGGATGATCTTGAGTTT
>NW_015211003.1:0-1790 GCF_001447785.1 Gekko japonicus | reverse complement strand
AGTGAGGGGAGGAGAATGGGGAACAAGCAGAAAAGGGCCAAAGCAAGATCAAGAGTAGAAGTGCAGAGATCATGTAGAGGGGGACAGCAAAGAGGGATGTTAATTCCCCTCTGTTGCAAACCTCCTTAGGTGCACCATGTGTAACTAATAGTACTTTAAGTGTACATAATGCAGAATGTTAGTAGATGTGAATGTGTGTGTTTAATCTCTGTTATCCAAAGCAGGTACTTGTAACCATTTATGTTAATTGAATAAAAAGACAACAATGTGTTGTCTGTTGACATTTTGTTATTAATCTGATAAGCAGCAACTTTTTAAAAAATACAGAGGTAACCGTTTTAGATAACCTGGAAGAGCCTGATCTTTTGTGGATGCGAATGAGCACAAACTGGGAACATGAGTTTCAGTTCATGGTTCATGGCATGCCCAGTTCACAAACCATGAGCTTTCACATACTTTTAGATGCTAAATGAACTGGTTTCATTTGGAAGGTACATGATGTGGTAGAGGACCCCCCAGTGTGCTAGATGCACCAAACTTGCAGGAGAGCTTTGGCTGACTTTCCTTTACTTGCCCTGGTAGGTGGTGGTGGTGGTGATTGGATTTACGAGGTCCAAGATACAACTTTCCTCACAAGGTGCCCCCAGAAAATGCTTTCTAGGGAAATGATAGGTACAGGTTCAGGATTGTATAGAACAGATCCTATGCAAACTAGAGACACCATACTTGTAGAGAATCTCCATCTGACTCTCCTCTACCAGCTCTCCAAGTTTTATTAGGATTGCATTTAATGGGTTTGAGTTGTACCCCCCCCCCAAAGAAGGTGCCCCCATCCTCCATTATTTCCAATGGAGGGGGGTAAACAGCAAAAAAAGCAAGGCCAATAGAAGCCCAGCAGAACAGAATCAAAGTCCCAAGGGATTCCTGAAGTAGAAACTAAAGTGGGGGGGACTTTTTGCAAGCCCAGCAAAACCAGTACCACTGTGATAATGCAAACCCAACAGGACTAAGGTCAAGCCAGGAAAGTGTTTTTTGGAGACATTCCAGGTGCAGTTCAAAAGTTATATAGAATGGACCTCCTACAAGCTACACACACCAAACGCACAACGAACTTCACTCTGCCACCTACTCCTCTACAATGTCTCCAAGTTAGGGGCAGATTACATTTCTGGGGACTCAGTTATGGACCCCCATAAAAGGCCTCTCACATTTATACCCTCCCACCCCTCCTGAGTGTGAACACCTCTGTGTGCCATGAGGGTGAAAGTGGGTGTGAAGGGTGGTCATCAGGAGGGGAAGAAGTCCTCCACCCCGTGTACCACAGAGCCCCATCCCTCGGCACCTAACCAGCCCACTGGGGCCCAACCCTAGCTGGGCATCACCAGGGGTCTCAGTTGGAGCCTCCGTCCTGGGGCTCTCCACAGAGGAAAAAGAGTGCTGCCCTAAGACACCAGCTGTTGCTAACATGCTTTGGAAAGGACGACTCCGACAACAGTGATTCAGACAGTGGGGAAGAAACATCCTCCCCTTCCGCGTCGCAACTCCCTGTTTCTGCTCCCACCTCAAGTACACCTCTCCATAGCCCCTCCCAGCCCAGTGCCAGAAAGCAGCTGGGCCTCCCACCTTTTCCAATCCTGGGGCCACAGTTTGGAAACATTTCCACATCCTCCCCAGGGACCACTGTGTCGCAGAGTGCTAGGTGTGCCACACCTATGTCAGGAAGGGTGCAGCCCCCAACACTTGTCCATCCTCCATCAGCACCTGCAAAGGATGCACCTCAATATGTTGCC
>NW_015211002.1:0-1819 GCF_001447785.1 Gekko japonicus | reverse complement strand
GAGTGGAGAGCAGAAATGAACTAATTTTTCCCCCCAAAAAATCAGTTTATTTTATTCATGCTGATTTAAGCTGGTTCATTTGGTAATATCTAGGTGTAGATGACATTTGGTCCCGCAAAAGGATGGAAAGATGCAAGTCACAATGTAAACAGCAGTAAAGTATATGACATTCAGGCTCTGGTGCTCTCTACACCTGAGAGATTGTCTGACAATATTTCACTTAACTCTGTTTCTGGTTTTATCCAGGATGAGAGCTTTTATCCTGAGGGCTTAAAGTAGATGACATAAACAAAAGAACAACCAGGTATAAGAAGCAAAATAACTATTTTAGAATGAACGTCAAGATCTACTTACTACTGAGGAGCGTTCCTGCCCTTTTTAATCTCTTTGCAATTTCCTTAAACTAGACCACTTCACACTGCTTCTTAGATCTGCCATGTAATATCAGAGGTAGCCTCACTGATTCTGGGGCCCTGGGGAAAAGTCCAGGATGGTGCCCCATCCTCCACAGCTGCTCTGGATGGGATGGACACAAGGCATCACAAATGGGAAGCCTGAGCCCAGGACACAGTGGACATGAGCAGCCCCATGTCACAGTGGGTGGGAAGAGCCCCTGTTGCAAGCAAGAGAGTGGGAGGAGGTGCCGCTGCTGTAGAAGGCAGGAGGGACTGTGGCTCAGTGGTAGAGCATCTGCATGGCATGCAGAAAGTCCCAGGTTCAGTCTCCAGTATCTTCAGTTAAACGATCTGGAAGTAGGTGATGAGAAAGACCGCTGCCTGAGACCTTGGAGAGCTGCCTCTAGTCTAAGTAGACAATACTGACTTTGATGGACAAGGGGTCTGATTCAGCATAAGGCAGTTTTATGAGCCCCCTCCACAATGTGGCATCCCCCCCCACATTCACTTGACCCTTTCTGACCAACTGGGATTGTACTCCTTCCCTTCCTTGGAAGGAGGAGAAGACAGTGCCCTACCTCAGTCCCTTACCATCTCTCCAAGGACAGCACCAGCTGCAGTGTGTCTTCTCAGTCAGCTTTCCCCCACTTCGTCCCACCTACTGCAATGCACTGTTGATTGCCAGCCACTTCTGGGGTGTCTGCTCAGCTGATAAGGGGACTTACTTAACACCTGTCCTTCTTACCATTGCAGAGAGCAGGTAGCACCATGGGACAGCTGGTTGGTTTCCCTACCCGGACCAGGGGCCAAGGCAGCTGCTACAGATGCTCCATGATTAAGTATTCCCCAGTGTAGTATGTTTTGCAATGGATGTAGGGCAGGATGAGGAGTAGGGATGGGCACAAACCGACTCACAAACAAAAGTTTGTGACAAATTTTGGGCCGTTCTGCTGGGCTTGCAACCCCCCTTGCCTGGAGTGTCATTCTGTGCTAGACATCAGTCCTGTTGAGCTGGCATTGCCACAATGGCACTGGGTTCTGCTGGGCACTGGTACATTACACTGGTTCTACTGGGCTTGCAAAATACCCCCCCTTCAGTTTCTTATTCAGAGATTCTCTGGTTTGACCTTAGTCCTGTTGGGTTTGCACTGCCACAGTGGCACTGGTTCTGCTGGGCACATTGCACTGGCTTTTCTGGGCTTTCTGTTTCTACTGCAGAGATTCTCTGGGACTTTGATTCTGTTCTGCTGGGCTTCTAATGCCCTTGATTTTTTTTCTGTGTTCCCCCCCTCCATTGGAAACAATGGAGGATGGAGAAACCTTCTTGGGGGGGGGGGGCGTAATGAAGACCCCATACATTCAATCCTCATCAGACTTGGAGAACAGGTAGAGGAAAGTCAGTTGGAGATCCCCTGTGAGTTTGG
>NW_015211001.1:0-1819 GCF_001447785.1 Gekko japonicus | reverse complement strand
ATACTTTTATGGGATTATCCATCTTTAAGAGTAGAAAGGATGTTTATGCCAATGACAATTTCCCTCCTTGCTACAACTCCTGTCTGTGTGCAAAAAAAATGATATAATGTCAATTTTAGATAGGACCATCTGCGATAATTGTAACGACAACTTATAACAGATTAAACCAAAACAAAAACCAAAAACTATACAATGAACCATAACTTTGCACCTCACAATGGAGGGTATATATTAAATTAGCTAGCACCCTATTATTGGGGCTACAGTTAGTGGACTGTGTCTCTCACAGACCACTATACCTGACTAAAGTTGGGGGGAGGCAAATAGGTGCCCTTCTGCCTCCTCCCGCCCGTATAATAAAAATATTTATATTATATAAATTCTCCTTCAATGTAAATATTTATAAAACCTTTGTAATAGCTATTATGATGTTCCATTAGTCTTAAGTTGGGTATAAATCACTGTAAATAAAGTTTTTAACTCAAGAATTAAGGTGAATAAATTATATGAGTTATTTACACTGTAAGACGTTATGTACGAGTTTTTTCTAAGAGGAATAAAGCATTGTTGGCTACAATGTCTTGTTTTCTATAAATATATAGGTGTTAGCTATATCAGGGTGGTGAAGTCTATAGATTGGACTAATTATCTCCCTGTGTTATAAAAATCTGAAAGCAACAAAATAATGGCTGTGCCATAATAAATTGGTTTTTATCCCAAAATAGATAAATTTCATTTGTTAAAAAAAACAAAAAAAAAAACCCTCTAGTCGTGTCAATATATAATTTTTCTTAACAACTATACTAGAGACTATGATAGTCTGGGTGGAGCTTTGCTACAGCTGTAGTAGGTTAATATCACGAATAAAGTTGCTTAAGATAATAGTTAAAAAGTGTAAACAGAATAAATAATTCAAGCAATAGATGTTAACTTTTACATATTAATATAAGGAATTCAAATAAATAAGGTTAACACCAAAGAAATAAAACTAAAAATGTAAAAATAAAAAAATACAATAACATTAGGTTAACTTCACCTGTTAAAAATATATAACATGTACGTTAAAGAACTTATGTAGGTTGACTTCACCATTCTAATGTTACAAATATATAAATAATTCAGGCAATATAAGACATCTGTGGTTGACTTCACCTTTCCAAATATATAAAATTAAAGTAAGATAACCATATCTTAAAGCTTATAAAGATTTTAAGTAGGTTGACTTCACCTTTCTAGTATTACAAATATATAGATAATTCAAATAATATGATGTTATATAATACTAATAATAAAATAAAATAAAACAACTGTGGTTGACTTCACCTTACCCTATATTTATAAAATTAAATATGGATGGTTGATGACACAAAAACTAAACAGGTTATTATGAATAACTTAGGTAGGTTGACTTCACCTTACTAATATTACAAAAATATAATAAATAACGATACAGTTGTGGTTGACTACTGGTAAGACCAACAACCTTAACTAAACTTTACGATTATCCGGTTTTTGATGTTGTCAGTACCATAATAACAAAGAAAAGTCAGTTTTGTAAAGCAATAACGCTGTAATAAGTACCTACGGATAGGTCACCGTCTATCTCGGCGGACCAACCTGTATTAAAGAGTGGCGTCCATAAACGTCCCAACTCAGCGGCAAAACTAGTTGCATCAGTGAACAGGTTCATTTTTCATCAAAAGTTGATGTTTTTAGGCTTAAGTTTGAAGAAAGGCAAGTTTTAGGTAGTAGATCGCTTGTTTTTCTTTTCCCGGAGCCAGCGTTGGAATTCTTCTGCTTCGGTGGGAGTCAGGTCTTC
>NW_015211000.1:0-2057 GCF_001447785.1 Gekko japonicus | reverse complement strand
GCTTAGAGGGAACACTGGTCCAGTCGCACTTTTAAAACCAAAGAGTGATGAACACATGGAATTCACTGCCACAGGAGGTGGTGGCAGCTACAAGCATGGACGGCTTCAAGAGGGAATCAGATAAGCATCTGGAGCAGAAGTCCACCAGTGACTATTAGCCACAAGGCAGAAATAGGAACTCTCGGTCTGGGGCAAGGGATGCTCTGTATTCTGGGTGCTTGGACTGGGGGGCAACAGTGGGAGGGCTTCTAGTGTCCTGTCCCCACTGCTGGACCTCCTGATGGCACCTGGTATTTCTGGCCACCGTGTGACACAGAGTGTTGGACTGGATGGGCCATTGGCCTGACCCAACACTGGCTTCTCTTGTGTTCTTATAAGAAGGAATTGGATAAGCACATGGAGCAGAGGTCCATCCGTGGCTATTAGCCACAAGGTATAGATAGGGACTCTTGGTCTGGGGCAAGGGATGCTCTTAGTGGTTGGGGGGGGTCAACAGTGGGGGGGGGCTTCTAGTGTCCTGGCCCCACTGCTGGACCTCCTGATGGCACCTGGTATTTCTGGCCACTGTGTGACACAGAGTGTTGGACTGGATGGGCCATCGGCCTGATCCAACACTGGCTTCTCTGATGCTCTTAAGACCAATGAAGTCTTATTCCGGGTATAAGTGTTCCTGTGCACAGGCACTTCTTCAGATACATCGAAACACGTTCCTCAGATACATCGAAACATGTTTTGATGTCTCTGAAGAAGTGTGCGTGCTCACAAAAGCTTATACCCAGAATAAGACTTTGTTGGTCTTCAAGGTGCAAAGACTGGACTCAGATTTTGTTCTGCTGCTTCAGACCAACCCGGCGACTCCACCTGAATCTATCACATGAGTTTCTGAATCACCCGGGGCAAGAACCTGAAACCGGGCAGTGGGGCAAAGTCACACCGAACGGAATGCTCGTAAGTTAGCAGCCACCAAATAAACGCCAAGGAGTCTTTAATGAGGTCGTTTCCAGCGGGAGAAAGCACCCGCTGTGCCTCCAACACAAACACCTCTTTGCGCAAAACCTGCATTCCGGTGCCAAGCAAGGGCCACGTAGATAAGGCCAAGGCAGAGCCGAGCTGCGTATATCAGAGATGACTCTCTGATATCAATACAAAGGACTTCCTGCCGTTTTCGAAATTTCACACGGCATCGTGCACCTCTGCAAGCGCACACCCAGCTCTGTAGGGTTCCCAGCTCTGGTCTGGGGAATTCCTGGAGATTTGGGGGCTGCTTCCTGTAGGGTGGACATCAGTCGTCATTCCGGGACATCTGCCGGCCCCACCCACAGGTTGGCAATGGGTCAGTCAGGTCTGAAAATGGTGCCTTTCCTTGCTGGGAGATTCCCTTAGACGAAGGGTTCCCTGGGGGCTGCGGTGGCTCAAGTGGTTAAGACGCTGAACTGCAGACCAGAAGGTCGGTAGTTCAGCAGTTCGAGACCCGAGCACCGCAAGACGGAGTGAGCTCCCGTCTCTGGTCCCGGCTCCTGCCAACCTAGCAGTTCGAACCTAGCACTGACAGACTTCTCCTCCATGAATCTAATTCCCCCTTTCAAGCTGTTTATTCCTGTGGCCATCACTACCTCCTCTGGCAGCGAATACCACCTTTCAGTCCCTCTCTGTGTAAAGTAGTATTTCCTTTTACTCGTCCTGAACCTACTGCCCGTCAGTTGCCCATCATAGGGTCACCGTAAGTTGGAAGTGGACTCGACAGCTCTTAACGAACGCACAGAAAGGAGTGGAACTCCATTGACAGCCCCGCGCACAGTACTCAGCCAGGACTCACATTTGCTGTCTCACTCTTTCTTCTTGTTTCAACGGGATCTAGGACTTCTGCGTTCCCTGAGCAGAATGCCAAATTGTTTCCCCATAAACACCTGAAATGTTCGTTCGTTCATTGTCTTTACCTAACAAACTGTCCTTGACCATCCATCTGGGTTTATTTATTTTAAAATATTTTGGAAAATAGAATTACTTGTTCTGCAAAGTTCTGCAAAGGGGACAGGAACGGCAGAATGCCTGCTGAC
>NW_015210999.1:0-1619 GCF_001447785.1 Gekko japonicus | reverse complement strand
GGTTCATGACACCTCTGCTGGTAGAATTACGGTTGCCAGGTCAGGATTGGAAAATACTTGGAGACTTTGGGGGTGGATCCAAGAGAGGGTGGGTTTTGGGGAGGAAGGGGCCTCAGCATGGTACAATGCCCTAGCATCCACGCCTTCAAAGCAGCCATTTTCTCCAGGGGAGCTGATCTCTGTCAGCTGGAGATCAGTTGTAAAAGTGGGAGTTCCCCAGGCCCCCACCTGGAGGCTGGCAACCCTAGGTAGAATGGCCCATTTATGAATTTTCTCAGGTCCCTGCTTTCCAACCCATGCCTATGCTGTCCCCCTTCCTTTAGGCATGTTATCTTTTGACTAGCCTGCCTAAGATTGCTGTCTCTTTGTTTACTTCATTTAAAGGACCTTACTGTTATCAGCACCGTTATCTCTTGCCCCTTCTTATTTGACTTCCCTGGTTCTTTTCCTTAAGCCTCCTTTCCTCAGGTTCTTGTTGCTGCAGTCTGGTGCCTACTCCGTCCTCTTCATTCATCCACCTTACCTCTGTGCCCCTTACTTCCCAATTGCTCTGCCTCCCAAGAGACTTTCCAACGAGGTTGGCATCCTGCCCCAGAATGCTATTAGAGTTCTTACAATCTGTGTGGTTTCTTTGTTTAAAACGGCAACATTCCTTCTTTTCTCAGAAGCTAAAATAAAGCCCACAAGTCAAATCATTTGCAGTTTTGGCTCTGATCATCATCAATACGCTGATGATACCCAGCTCTTTGTACATCCTTATCCAAATCTTCTGGTATTGAGGTAGAGGTCCTCGCTGCTGTGGTTAACTGGCTAAAAGGGAACAAGTTGAAACTAAACCCTGAAAAGACAGAGGTTAGAGCTGCCAGATCCCCCGAGGAGTGGGGGTTTGCCCACTATAGAGACCCCCGATCTGCTGGCCTCCATCCGGCCAGCGGGGGAAACTCTGACCCCAAAGAGCCCAAACCAGGCATGTTACCGGGGGGAATGCTCTAGCATTCAGCCTGAAAACACTATGGTATCTAGCCAAATGCTAGAGTGTCCTGGCGATGTGCCTAGCACAATGATGTCACTTCCTGGTGACGTCATCATGGCGTGCGTGCCAGAAGATCCCAGGAGAAGACACACACACACAAACCCCGCTGGAAAAAGGTAGGGACCTGGCAACCCTGACAGAGGTAATGCTGATTGGGAAAGTGGAGGTCTTGAAGGACATTGTTGTCCCCAGTTTTGATGGAGTTCAGCTGATCCTTGCCGACTCAGTTAAGAGCCTTGGGGTTATTCTGGACCCAACTTTATTATCAGAGAAGCAACTTAATGCAGCTGTAAAAAAGGCTTTCTTCCAACTCAGCCTAGCCCATAAGTTGGTCCCTTACCTTGATACGGTTGATCTGGTCACCTGTATCCACGCCACAGTAACATCGAGACTAGACTACCGTGATGCAATGTATATAGATCTCCCCTCAAATCCACTTGGAAACTCCAACTGGTGCAGAATGCTGCAGCTCGGCTATTATCGGGCATTAGACGGAGCATGCATTTTATTCCCATTGTGCAGTCACTTCATTGGCTGCTCTATTTATGGTATTGGCTCATACAAAGCCCTTCATGGCTTTGGTCCC
>NW_015210998.1:0-1823 GCF_001447785.1 Gekko japonicus | reverse complement strand
ATTTTTTTAACATATTAAGAGATGTAGTAACAATACATAACCTGACTGAAATATGCATAATAGGGGATTATAATGCAGTATTAGATGGGGAAAAAATATGAAAGCACAAGTGAAAAATAAAAGATCAGGAAACATCCTACCAAGAAATTTCTTTGAGTTAGTAGAAGAGCATAGCATGGTTGATGTGTGGAGAATAAGAAATATGGAAAAGAAAGACTATACATTTTACTCAGCCAGGCACAATTCCTGGTCTCGAATTCATATGGTATGGATCACAACGACATTAGTAACAGAAATAATAGATGTAGATATTCTACCCAGTACATTTGCAGATCACAGTCCATTAATGTGAACACTTCAAGAAATGCCACAAAGGCCTAGATGGAAGATGAACAAAGATTTACTAAAAGATAAAAATTTTAATAAGAAAACAGAAGAAGAAATTAAAGTTTTTTAAAAATGAAATATACAACCTGAAATATCTATACAAACAGTCTGGGAAACAAGCGTTTTAAGGGGCTGGTTTATTAACCAAGAGGCATGGAAAAAGAAGCAAAAAAAACAGCAATATGAAAATTAGTGAAACTAATACAGAAAGAAGAGGACAAGCTAAAAAAGATAAACACTGATTTTGAAAAAATATAGATAAACTTAAGAATGCTGCAGCACCAAATGAACATCATCGATGCAGGAAATAGCCAAAAACATAGAATTCACCAAACAATATCACTTTGAGAATGCAAATAAACCAACAAGGTGGCTGGCGTATAAATTAAGAAAAGATAGGGGGGGAAATATAATTAAAACACTCAGAAACGAAAGAGGTGAGGAAAAACATAATTTAACAGAGATGAAGAACATAGTGGAAAACGTCTATAAGAAACTATATCAACAAAATGAGCAGGAGAAAGATCTAATAAAAGAATATATCAGCTGTAAAAATACAAGGATATTTAAAGGTGATTAAATATTAATTTTAAATGAACCAATTACAATATGTGAAATCACAGAAGCAATAAAGAAACAGAAGAAAAATAAAACCCCAGGACCAGATGGGATACCAGTAGAAATATATCAGAGATATGAAGAACAGATTTTATTACCACTAAAAGAGCTATTTCAAAACATATCAAAAACAGAAAAACTACCAGACTCATGGAATCAAGCTTTAATAACATTGATTCCCAAACCAAACACAGATGATAAGGAAATTAAATTTTTTTAGACCGATATCCTTACTAAACACGGATTATAAAATATTTGTGACAGTAATTGCTACAAGAATGAAGAAAGTGTTAATGCAGGAAATTCATCAAGATCAAGCCATATTCCTCCCCAAAAGACAAATTAAAAGTAATATTAGGACGATAATGTGCTATAGTACTACGAAGCACATTCAGATAAATTAATGGCATTAATATTCTTAGAGACTGAAAAAGCATTTGATAATATAAATTGGGAGCTCCTGTTACAAAAGTTAGAAGCTTGGAAATGTGGAACAAATTTCTTATCAACAATAAAGGCGATCTACAAAACACAAGTAGCAAAAATAATAATTAACGGAGATATGACACAAGAAATTCAAATACAAAAGGGTACCAAACAAGGCTGCCCATTATCTCCACTTCTGTTTATATTTGCATTGGAGACACTTAATGATCAAATAAGAGAGTGTGACCAAATTAAAGGACTCAAGATAAAGGGAGAGGAATTCAAGCTACAAGTGTTCACAGATGATTTGGTGTTTGAAAGACCCGATAGTATTGATGAAGGATCTTATAAGGATAATTCAATATTATGGTAAAGTAGCAGGACTTAAAATA
>NW_015210997.1:0-2038 GCF_001447785.1 Gekko japonicus | reverse complement strand
AGGAATCAGAACAGCAGCCCTCCACTGCGTCACCCACAGACGAGTAGCAAACAGGTTTCTATTTTGGCCAAATCAGGTGGAGAACACACAGCACCTTCAGCTGAAGGGCCAAGGGCTCTTTTTGTAGAAAAAGCCCAGCAGGAACTCATTAGCATAATAGGCCACACCCAACAGCAGAAACTCATTAGGATTGGCTACATTAGGGGTGTGTGTCCTAACATGCAAAGAAGCTCCTGCTACAAAAAAAGCCCTGGGTTTTGACAACAAACAAGGGAAACAGAATAAGAAGCAAAAGGTGGGTGTGGCTGGATGACCACACTTCTGGTACCATGGGGGTGCGGCCTAATGTGGTAATGAGCTGTGCTGTCAGGGGTGTGGCCTAATATGCTAATGAGTTTCTGCTGTTGGGTGTGGCCTATTATGCTAATACGTTCCTGCTGGGCGTGGCCAACTCGGGAGCCAGCCGGAACTCCGTTCCTGCGCGTTCCTGCCCCCAAAATAGCCCTGGTTATAAGGTAAATCAGTAGGGTTGCCAGCCTCCAGGTAGGGCCTGGAGATCACCTGGCATTACAACTGGTCTCCTGGTGACTAAGATCAGTTCCCCTGGAGGAAACGGCTATTCTGGAGAGTGGACTTTATGGCACGATAGCCCACCGAGAGTCCTCCCCTCCCCAAACCCTACCTGTCTCAAAGTATCCAGGAATTTTCCAACTTGAGTTGGCAACCTCTTGCTGCATCTGAAATAGGTAAAAGGGCAGTGATTCATTTTCCAGGCTCCATGAGGAACTTCATAACGTCCCTGGGTAGGTTTCAAAGCCTTCTTAGCAATTCAGACTTTTCCAGGACGTGAATAAGTGCAAGATGAACTTCCAAGATGAACTTCCAAACGGGACGGCGTTGCATGCGCATCAGCCAAAAAAATAGCCTGCCTTTGGCTGAAAGCAATGCTCATTTTGCTGCACGAGGTACTTTATTGCAAGCATTGCCTTGCTCTTACTGAACTGCTGTCTCCTTTACACTGTCTATGAGGACACAGCATGCCTGATGAGTTTTTTGCATCATCGATGACCTGAGCCCTATTGCATCGTTGGCGATTTGATTACATGGCCTTACACAGGGCAATCCATCTTGGGTCTCTGAGAGGAAGGTGAGCCATAAAGCGAGTAAACAAACAAACAAACAAGGAAAGTTGGCAAGTGCCAAATCACACAGGACTGCCGAATAGGATGCAACTTCCCCCTGACTTTTGAGGGAGGCTGGAAGTTGCTGAAATACAGCTATGGAAGCTGCAACCCCCCAAGACATGTGTACATCCCCCCTCCCTTTTCTGCAAAAATAGACCAATTTTGGGGTGGGCAGTCTTAATATTTTCCTCCTCTGGTTTTCCTGCTAAAATGCTGCCTCCTCCGCTTCACTTTCCCTCGCTGTCCAGTGCAACCTCTGTGGACGCACAGCTAAATGATTGACAGAAGACAGATTTATTGATAGGGTGGAATGATACTAGAAATACGTGTCGTGTATAGTCTGACCTTCCCATATCTCCTAATTGCATTTGATCACATTTATCTCTCATCTGTTTCTCCCCACCCTTGACTCTCTCATTTTTTGACTGTATGGTCCTTGAGGACAGTGGCCTTGTAAGATTTTCACTTAGAGAACTCTTAATGCTAAAGGCATTTAGTTGTTCTGTATCTAGGGGTGCCAACCTCCAGGTGGGGTGTGTGTGCAGATCTCCCAGAATTCCAACTGACCTCCAGACTACATAAATTACTTATTGATCATTGATGTATTCTTCCTCATCTCTCGGAAAAAATGGCTGCTTTGGAAGGTGGACTGCATGGCATTATGCCCTACCGAGGTCCCTGCCTCCCTAAACCACACTCCCCCAGGCTCCAGGTATTTCCGAAACTGGAGTTGGCAGCCCTGTCTGTATCAAATGGTCTTGTTTTAGGTTTGGGGAGTTGCCGTTGGTTTCTTACGTACAGGGAAACTCATACACAACGCACGTGTCCGCAAAAATAATGCCCTGTCTCTCAAT
>NW_015210996.1:0-1898 GCF_001447785.1 Gekko japonicus | reverse complement strand
AGAAGCAGAAGTGGTTTGTCCTTCCCGTCTTCTACAAAGTCTTCCTTGGTGGCCCCCCATCCAAGTAGTGACCCTGCTTAGCTTCGAAGATCTGACAAGGTTGGGCTATACCCCCATGTCATTCCACATCCCGACGTCCTCATAAACTATAGCAATTCATCATCTCAGTAAGACCAATTTTCTTTGTATATTTGAAAGTCAGCACGCAGCGTTAGTGAGAAACAGACGAGTGGGAAGAGGACAGCTATTTTTAAGCTCTGAAGCTTTTAACTGCTTATAATGAACATCTTCCTTAAATAAATAAGCACCTTGATGGATTTATACATGAGTTTGTTCAGGTTAAAGGAAAGTGGGAGTGCAATGGAAGATTAATTGCAAACTCCTTGAGCTACAGGACAGGACTGGTGAGTGCGTGTGCCTGTATTTGTTTCATAATAATTCCGACTGTAGCTCACAATGAATGAAGAGTACCCAACTGCGTACAAAATAGCTCTCGTCAGAACTAAGAAGTGAAAAAAAATACCTGCGGGTTATTTACTCAGAAATCCCATTTTAAACAACTGTCGCACATCAATGCAAAAATTAGGTCAACAAACAGAATATGTTCACACTCCTGCAAAGCTATCAAAGCTCCCCCCCCCCAATACTGTAGATCTTCCTGTCCTTGGGGCTAAATTAATTCTTATGTGAAAGATGTATGAACCATCTCCTGATCTTAGTTTCTAGCTGAAAAGAGGCCTGTGGAGTGGCAGGGCATTACTTAACTCTCGTCTTTGGAACAGACAAATGAACACAGATACACATGAAGTTGGCATGATGAGTCAGGCTGTTGATCTTTCAGGATCGGCGTAAGCTTGCTTTGACGGGCAGTGGCTATCCAGGATCCCAGGCAAAGGCCTTTTGCATCACCTGCTACTACCTGATCCTTCTTTAACTGGAGATGGCAGGGACTGAACCTGGGACCTTGTACCTGCCAAGTAGATGTTCTACCACTGTGCCATGGCCCCTCCCATAGTGGGAGGAGAAAGGCCAAGCAGACTTTTCATTATTGATGATTTGCTGAAACAGCTGTTTTTGAGTTTTTTAAATGGTAAGAGGCTAGGGCTGCCAGTCTCCAGGTGGCGGCTGAAGATCCCCCAGAATTACAGAGATCAGTTCCCCTGGAGAAAATGGCTGCTTTAGAAGGTGAACACTATGGCATTAAACCCCAGTGTGGTCCCTCCCCTCCTCAAACCCACCCTCCCCAGGCTCCATCCCCAAATCTCCAGGAGGCTGGTCTCATTTTGGCCAGTTTGGTGTAGTGGTTAGGAGTATGGACTCTAATCTGGAGGAACCAGGGTTGATTCCCCACTCCTCCATATGCAGCTGCTGGTGTGACCTTGGGTTAGTCACAAGTTCTTTCAGAGCTGTTGTCTCAAGAGCAGTTCTCAAAAGAGCTCTCTCAGCTCCACCTACCTCATAGGTTGTCTGTTGTGGGGAGGGGAAGGGAAAAGAGATTGTAAGCTGCTCTGAGACTCCTTCAGGTAATGAAGGTGTGGTACATATCCAATCTCCTCTTCCTCCTCCTCCTCCTCTTCTTCTTCTTTATTTTGGCATATTGGCAGATCCTGCCCTGAGATATGTCCACCTGTATGCTTGCTATACATCTATAAACCTCTCCTTTTTGAGCTGGCATTCAACAGGCTGCTTTACCAGATGCAGAATAACTACCATTCGTTCTTTATTGGTTCATTTAACTTTATTGATAGTCCACTATTCTTGCTGAGACTCAGACTGGATTACAAAAATGTAAAAAGATCAGGTGCAATCGGACAGTATGATACAATAAACACCATAGTAAACTGCTTATTTTCCCCACAGATATTAGACCTTAAGAGATTGAGTTTCTAGACACTCTA
>NW_015210995.1:0-2302 GCF_001447785.1 Gekko japonicus | reverse complement strand
GAGGGGAGCGAGCATGTGCACGGCAGAGGAAAGGGGAGTGGCAGAGAGGGGCAGGTTGGCATGTGCGTGCACATTGGGACTCCTATACCCCCTTCTCCCTCCCACGCCAATCTTTTTGCCTGCCTGCCCACCCGCCAGCTGCCTTCCCTCCCTCCTGCACCAAAGGAATCCCATTTTCCGATAACAGGAAAAAAAGATTCCTTTCAGGAAGGCCAATGCTGAAATCTGCCTACCAGGGCTACGTTCTGCCCCAGAGACATCACAGGGGATTCAATGTACTTTTAGCCCCAGCCTGGGGTTGCCAAGTGACCAGGATAAATGACAACCTTCTGGGCTCTTCTGCCTTTAGCAGAGGTTTCATATGTGCAGAGAAGGGGCTCGCCTGACCTCCTCCTGCCCGGACCCGCTCTGCTCGCCAGACCTACAGAGACCCCCTCACAGGGCTGCCCAGCCTGGGGAACCTCCTCCTTCTCCGCTGCCCCACAGATCTTTACACTTCCAGCCTTTCCCCCAAGTCCGGCTCCAGCCTCGGTCCTCCAGCTCTCCGGCAAGCTAAGCTGGTCCCAAAAGGAGGAAGTGGGAGGACATGTGCTGGCTCTCTAGGAAGCACGGCTCTATCACTTTAACCCTCTCAAGCCCTTGCAGGCCAAGAAGCAAAACTCTTGCAGCGGTGATGGTTGGCACGAGGCTCACGCCAACCCTCCTGCCCGCTTGCTCCATGGGTGCCCTCCTCTCCTCTGCCAGCCTACGTGGAAGATCCGCCGAAGAGCACATGGAGAGAGGAGGAGGAGGAGGAGGCCTCTGGGGCGGAGGGCTGTGAAGGCCTGGCTTGGAATTTCCTGGCACTCCAGTGGGAGACAGTGGTCAGCAGGTGGCCCTTCCTTCCTTCTTCCCACTGGCAAGGCTCCTGCATACCTTCCATTGTCCTGATGCTATCTCTGCAGGGGAGGGCAGCAGAAGCGGAGTTTCTGCCTGGGGGAAAGGCCCAGGATGGAGCTCTGCCAGGACGGCCATGGAAGATTGGGGGCAGGGCAAATTTGGGAGGGGGCATCGCCCTCCAGGGCCCCATGGTAGCTACAGGCCTATTTATACCCCACTCTTCTCCCCAGTGGGGCCCGAAAGCAGCTTACATTGATCTGCTTAGTGGTCTCAGGTAGATACAGGGATGTTCCATACAGGGATAGACTTTGTAACTGTAATCTTGGGGAACCTGACTCTATTACCCATATCCCTCTCCACTGTCCCAAATACTCCGTTATGCGCAATATCTTGATTCAACCTTTTCTCCCTTCGCAGAGAGATTTTCTGGACAGGGATTTAAAATTTTTTTTAGCAGACAAAAGCCCAGCAATAACACTATCTGTCGCTGAATTTTTGACCTACGTATGGAAGTCAAGAGTAATACTTTGTAACTCTTGTAAATCATGTTAGGATTGTTTTGTATTTTGGAATATCGGGAATATTGGTTGATGTTGTTCTTGTACTACCCCTTAAACTTTTCCTTGCCTGGTTTACTTATGTTATGCCAATAAAGGTTTCTGTTCTGTGATCTGCTCCCCTCCATTTTATCCTTGCAACAACAGTATGAGGGAGGTTGGGCTGAGAGTGCATTGTGGGCCTTGGACACTCAGTAAGCTTGCATGGCATTTTAGGGCCCATTGTGGACATCAGTTTGCAGAACCCCTTAGATGTCTGCAAGTTCCATGGTCTTGGCCCAAAGTTGTTTGCCACAAATGTTATGCATTTATAGCTGAGATAACTTCTTGGTAAAGATTAACTGCTGCCCATGAAAATCCTGAAACATTTTTTTAAATTTATTTACTTATTTATTAGGTTTCTGATGGGTAGCCGTGTTGGTCAGAAGCAGCAGAGAAAAGTTTGGATCCAGTGGCAACTTTAAGTTCAACAAAGTTGGATTCAATGTATAAGCGCTTGTGTGCATGCACACTTTTTCAGATACCCACTTTACCTGTAAAGCCCCATACGGCCAGGGTCCAGCGTACCTTCGGGACTGCCTCTCTCCATATGAGCTCCGTAGAGCACTGAGGTCTACAAATCAACATCTTTTGCTAGTCCCCGGCCCCTGAGAGGTCCAACTTGGACTAGGGCCAGGGCCTTTTTGGCCCTGGCCCCCACCTGGCGGAATGAGCTCCTGTCTGAGATCAGGGCCCTGTGGGATTTATTACAATTCTGCAAGGCCTGTAAGACGGAGCTCTTCCACCAGGCTTTTGGTTGAGACGGCGAATGTCCCACCCACACACACACCAGTTGATCTCCCATAGGCTTGCCAAGTCCCCCTGGG
>NW_015210994.1:0-1862 GCF_001447785.1 Gekko japonicus | reverse complement strand
TCTGTAGTCCCAAAGGGTCCTTGTGGAGAAAACAAACAAACCATTCCTTGAATTATTTTGTTGCTTGTGAGAAAGTGACATTGGGATAGACAACCTTCCTCCAACTTAAGTACGGTAGCTGTTTCTCCAACAGAAGAGGCGCCTAAGTCAAAGGAAAGGCTCCTTAGTGCAAACGTAGTGCAAACATTATGCAAACAGACTGTTTTCTCTCATTCACCTTCCATTATCAGTGCTCGTTTCTTGTTCTTTATTTTTTAGAATGGTAGTTGTGAGGTGCTATAGGGGAGATGGTTTTATCATTAAAACACTCTCTGGGTGCGGTCAGACGGCGTGCTGAGAGCGGGTTAAACTGCTCCAGTTCTAACTGGATTATATTTGATCTGGATAATCGCGATCACACTTACCTCCCTTATCCCGCCTCACTGCGCAGTCACGTCGCTCCCCAGCGTCTACATTACCGATGCGCGGGAGCGTGTGTCGGAGGGTGTTTAATTTTTTTTCTCAGTTTGCGCATGTGCATAGGCGCTCATCCGTAGAATGGGGGGAAACTATCATGGCGCATGCGCAGAACCACCAGGACGAATCAATCCAACCCCTCCAACAAAAGACTTCCCTTTAAAAGTTTGACCTGAAAATGGCCTCCATGAGATCCCAAACTCATCTAAACGCCAAAACAAGTGACCAAATGTCAGTTTTCCAAATGCGGTGACGGACCTCCGCCTATGCGCACACCGCCAACACATTAAAAAAATGGTGGACGAAAAGCGGAAGCCTCGGGCAGCTTTCGAGTGGGGAGGGGTTTTTAAACCGGAAGTGGCTTGACACCGGAGGAGCAATCACACAGGGCAGAAATGCGGCTTTAAACGGGAGAGCTGAGAAAACACCACTTTGGGACCTGATAACAAAATACTCCGGGTTAAAGTGGTTTTGAGCCGGAAACCAACGGCTGGGGATGGGAGGCAGATGTTGACTGTGTGATCATGCAGATAAAATCCGTTGCTGAACCATCACGACACCAGATCAAACTGCGTGTCTGAACGCACCCTCTGTGTACCTAAACTTGGTAGATTGTTGCTGCCACCAGGAATTAAAAATTCCAAATCTCTTTTGGTAGAATGACCTAGGGTCTGGGCACTTCATAGAACTATGTCACCCTGAGGAAGGACTCTTCGGATTTCTGGGATAAGTTTAAACAAAAAAATGATTTATTTAATAAGGAACAAAATAGGTTTCTGGTTATTTTGAACTGTTGCTGATGAAAGGAACTTGTAAAATATAACTGGCAAAGCTTGGTGTCCCAAACAGTCTCTCAAACTCCCAAAACTTCACTCTGACAGGCATAGACAGTCTAATCTCTTTCTCTCTCTCTCTCTCATCTATATAGCCACACAGGCTAAACTCTTTGTCTTATTCACACAGAATAGACTCAAAACACATATTCACACAGAATAGACGCAGAAACTGCCATAGTCACACAGACTAAGCTCTCTCTTCAAACTTCACACACAGAATCACTCTCATAGACATCTCTCCTCCCACACTCTCAGTCATCAGCCAATCACATCACACTTATCTCCCTCTATCACTCTTCTTACAGTACTGCAGTCAAACTAAACATTTAAAGAAACACACACACCAAAACATGAAATCATTACAGTAGTACTAAAACTTTTTCTTGCTCTCTCTCTTTCATACAGATTGACCCCAACCCAGATGAGCCCTCCGATGACAGCCCATCCTGCCCTTCTCGTTGAAGAAACACCTCATAAGAAGAATTGACTTGGGTCTGAATTGCATTTTTGCCGTGCTGAGGATAAAATAGGAAGAATAGGTCTCACCAAAGAAAATTACTCTTCTATATC
>NW_015210993.1:0-1883 GCF_001447785.1 Gekko japonicus | reverse complement strand
ATTTGCATCTGAGAGAAGAGGAATAAAAGAGGTGGTGCCTTTTGTGTGTTCTGGCTTTAAAAGTCATTGCTTTCTAAAGGGTGTAACAGTGAAGGGCTCCCCCCGCCCCAGCATTTTTATGGATTTATTCTGCAAAATACAATTAGTGACACATGAAAAAAACACCCTGTTGCTCTTTTTTGGCTTATGTTCAGAACTGCAATTTATGAAGAACAATATATGACGTTCACAGAGAACTTTCTAGTTTCAGCCTTAACAATAAAGTAACACATTAAATATTGGGTTATGTAATCAAATGGTAAAACTTTCAACACTTGTTGGGTTATTAATATTGAGTGCCAAATGCCAGCTGTAATACAATATTTGATTCATTAAATGTATAGACAGATACTTTTCTCTTTGGTCTCAAGGTAGCTACAAGGAATTGACAAATTAAACCACTTATTCATCTAGGTTAGTATTTTGTACAACCTACTCCAGACATGGGGGGGGGGGAAATGTCATCTCCTTAACATTAAGCAGCCATGTGGGTACCATTCTGAGGCCAGTCAAGAGGATAGGTTGGGTTGGTAAGCAATTCCCAACTTGGCTTTTCCCCCTCCTTCCCATATGATACTGCACCCCCCCCTTCAAACATTTATTTAGATATTGATTTTTATTCCTATGGGGACCCAAAGGTTGTTCTCCCCTCCTCCATTTTTATCCTCACAAGAACAACCCTGTGAGGTAACCTGAGGCCTAGAGAGAGTTGACTGGTGCAAGGACACCCAGCTTGAATGGCAGAGTGGGAACTTGAACCCGGGTTTCTCAGAACCAATTCTCTGGTGATCCTGGCTTCAAGCCCTCTTGATAATGGCTAGTTCTGAGAACCAGTGTGGTATACTGGTTAAGAACGACAGACTCTTAGTCTGGGGAACCGGGTTTGATTCCGCACTCCTCCACATGAAGCCAGCTGGGTGACCTTGGGTCAGTCACAGCTCTTTCAGAGCTCTCTCAGCCCAAAACTAAGTCTAGCGTGCCACTAAAAGAACAAGAACTTAAGGCTGACAGACAATCTTAGAATCTCCTGGCTATAGTACACACGATGCCATACAACAATTAATTAATGCCTGGTTCTAAAGGCTGACACAGCAGCCTCAGTCTACCATCTTGCAGCAGTCTCTGACCACGGAAACTTAATCCTAAGGAGCTTTTCAGCACAGGTGCTATCTCAAGCAGAGGCAAGGATGGCTGTTGCCATCTCCATGGGGAACTCAGAAGTGATCACCAAGTATGTTTTCTGGAGGCAAGTCCAAGCAGCTTGCCGATCCTCTTGGTTCCATGGTAGCTTTCAGAACCATCTATGATTTTGGGGGCTCCTTAGCTGCTACTGCTTTCAATAACAACGATAAACCTGCGCCTCTTTTTGTAGACAATTTCCCCCTGTTGGTTTCATGTATGTCCACACTTCCTCCCTCCTACCAGGGAATGGCACTGACCGTCTCACTGCTGCTTCTGGGAGAGAGCTCATATTCCAACTGGGTTCCAACTGTCTCTGGAGTCACTCTTCTGTGAAACAATTCGTAGCAAAAGCCAAGTGTGGTCTAGTGGTTGGAGTACTGGGGTGGGATCTGGGAGACCCAGGTTCAAGTGCCATTCTGGCTGGAAACTTGCTTGTGACCTTGGGCCATCACATTCTCTTAACCTGTCCTGCCTTGCATGGATATGGTTAGGATGGAATGGAAAAGTATAAAATGTTATAAGGCACTCTTGAATCCCTATTGGGGAGCAAGACAAACTCTATACCCATCTCTTTAAAGGACATCTTATGTGTTCTACTCAAAACAGCTGCCCCATAGGGCAAAGTCTTTCTGACATGAGGAGGAGGAGGAGAAGAAGAGATT
>NW_015210992.1:0-1979 GCF_001447785.1 Gekko japonicus | reverse complement strand
TGTTTTTCCTGACATCTGATATTCAAGCTAAACCTTTATCTTCCATAGATTGTGGAAGGATTCTATACAGGAGAATTACATACATGCTTTGAAGTGTGACTAGTGTCTTTCTTTGGGAGCAGGGTTTCTCACTGAGCTTGCTGATAAAAAAACCAAATCTGACCGCATAGCCGAGGAGTAGGATTTGCTGGGGTTGAACGTTTAAGTGGTCCTTTGCTTTTTCTGTTAGAGCAACTATAAATATTCATATAGTACAGTGTGGGTGGCTAATTTTGGATACATGATCTGTTCCAACAGCCTGGGTGTCAACAAATACTTGAAGACGAATGCCAGAAGAGTAGCCATGCCAGTCTGCAGCAGCAAAAAGTGCTGTGTTACCTTAGAGACTAACTAGCTTACTCTGGCATGGTGCTGCTGCTGAAACAGGCAGCTCGGTTTACAACAGATTAATTTAATCTCACCCATATGGCCCTCTTCCCAACCTAGATAGCCCAGGTTAGCCCATTCTTCTCAAGTCTCAGAAGCTAAGCAGGGTCAGCCCTGGTTAATATTTGGATGGGAGACCACCAATGAAGTCCAGGGTTACAAAAAAGAAGCAGGCCATGGCAAACCACCTCTGAACAGCTCTTGCTGTGGAAACCCCACAGGGTTGCCATAAGTCAGGTGTGACTTGATGGCAAAAAAGAAAGAAAGAAAGACTCTTTTAGTTCCTGGGTATAACTCTGAGAACACCAAGTACCCTAATCTCACTGAATGCAAACAAAGCATAATTTGTACCCTACTCCGACTGAAAGTATTCAAAACCTGTCTGGATTGCATGGCAGGATGACTCAAACTCACCTTCATGCCTGACTGCTGTTTCTCTCAAGCAAGTGGAGTGGAGACTTGTGGATGCTGCCATCATTTTAAAGAGATATGAAAATGTTGTTCTTGTTCAGTCACACAGTCAAGTCCAACTCTTCACGACCCCATGGACCACATCACGCCACCTCCTGTCTTCTGTTGTGCTCCGGAGTTTGCTTAATTTCATGTCTGTTGCCTCGATAACACTGTCTAACGATCTCATCCTTTGCCATCCCCTTCTTCTTTGACCTTCAGTCTTTCCCAGCATCAGGGTCTTCTCCAGTGAGTGCTCCCTTCTCATTTGGTGGCCAAAGTATTTGAGCTTCAGCTTCAGTATCTGGCCTTCCAGGGAACAGTCAGGGTTGATTTCTTTTAGGACTGACTGATTTGATCTCCTTGCAGTCCAGGGGACTCTCAGGAGTCTTCTCCAGCACCTTCATGGCAGGATGTTAAAAATGCTACAATGATCCAATCCTGATTGGCCTGCTGCACAGAAGGCTGAGGTGCTCTTGTCCTCCCTCCATGCCTTTTCAAGTGCTGAAACAGCTGCAGGAGGTCCATGCGTGGCTCTTCTGGCACTTGAAATGGTGTGGGCAGGGGTACAAGAGCACCTCAGACCACTGTGCTACAAACTCTATCAGGACTAGGACCTCATGGTATTTTTAAATTGCTTTAAAATGGCACTGGCTTCCATGCATTGGACTTGTGGACAGCACCATGACTACTTTGACACTCATTAGTCTCCTGCCTTCAGACAGAAAGCAAGCTCTCCCTTCAAGGACCACTAGGCAGTCACAGTCAAGTCTTTATCTTTTACCAATACAAAGAAGTTTTTTACTCGATATTGAAATCACGAAAGGACACATAGGACAAGCTGTCCTCCAGTTCAAGATCAAGTGTCATGTCCTGAAGAGAAGCACAGATAACAGCCACAGTAATTGCTTAGCCGGCAGACATTTGTGCTCAAGGCACATCTGGTGGGGAAGACTTCTTGGCTCTTATAAACTTTACAGGGAGCAATGGTTCATTTCTCTTGATGCCAGCTCAAAAAAGAATCACAAGATTTCTGAGCTGTACCTTTTTCACAGTAGCATACAGAAACATACGTAGGCTGCAGTCACACGGAGCATTAGCCA
>NW_015210991.1:0-1783 GCF_001447785.1 Gekko japonicus | reverse complement strand
ATATTATCTGTTGATATGGAAAAAGCATTTGACTCAGTTGAGCCGATATATCTGGAACAAGTATTGCAAGCTATGCACTTTGGCCCTAATTTTAGAAGGGCAATACAGACCATTTATCAATCACCGAAAGCAATACTACAGATCAACAATTCTGATTCAACTGCATTTCAACTGACATTTAGTACGTGCCAAGGCTGCCCAATGTCACTATTGATCTTCGCAATTGCCATTGAACCCCTAGCACAGGTGATTAGGGAGCACCCGTTGATACATGGGATTCAAATAGGCCCAAAACAAATTAAAACTAGCTTCTTTGCAGGCAATGTGGCATTAACTTTAACTTGTCCTGAAATTACATTACCAGCCCTACAACAACTGCAACAAGCTTTTGGCCTAATTTCAGGCCTCAATGCCAGTCCTTCCAAGACTTCACTTTATCCAATTAATTTAACACAAGCTCAAAAGGATTTTATTAAATCACACTACAATTATTTTTGGGTTACCATAGTCTGGCAATATTTGGAGATTAAAATCCCACTTAACAAGAATATATTAGATATTCAAAATATTGAATCCAAAATAGCAGTACAAATGTCCATACAGAATAACGCTGAATTAATGAACAGCTGTAACATCAATCTTAAGTGTTCACCCAGGAAACACTTAAGGAACAGGAGAAAAATGATTCCAGTCAAAGATTCCTGTAGTTCCCTTTAGCAGTACGTTAACACATAGTTTAAAGGTACATGCTCATAAAAAACAGCAGTAGTCAAGATTTTGATTTAAACCACAGGGTGTCAGAGTATTGAACTTGTAAATCTAGCTTCTTGTTGAAGTAAAATTTTGCTAACATCCACTGTATAACATGGTTGCACTTACCTGTAACTGATGTTCATCAAGTGTCTTCTGTGCTGGCACACATGGGAGCTGCCTGGAGGCAGGCCTGCCGCGGGAGAACTTTACAAGAGCTTCTATAAAGAGTATTAACTCCCCCTCCCCTCATGGAGGAGATTAGTGTTTTCCCACCCATTCCATCCCCACGTGATGAGGGTAGGGGGGAGGCACCTTTCCCTCAGTCCTAACCAGCTGCCATGGGAAAGCTATACTCGTCCACAGCGGGAAAGGAGGGAGGGATGTGTGCCAGCACAGAAGACACTCGATGAACATCAGTTACTGGTAAGTGCAACCATGTTTTCATCGTCACACAGTTAATATGGGCTCCCTCTCTTTCCTCCTGGATGGAGCATATTAAAACATTTATTTTTCCAAAATTTATTTATTTCGCACAATACCTATGGCAATCCCAAAAGAGACCTTCAAGGTGGGCAAAAATCTTTTCCCACTTTTATATGGAATTTGTCTACACCTAGGGTGAGTGCCAACATACTAAAGAGATCCAAAGACAGGGGTGGATTGGCCCTCCCAGATCTAAATCTCTTCCACGAAGCGACAATGCTTTGGGGGCTTTTCAAATTCAATATTTCAAATTTTCACTCAGACTGGAAAATAATGGCAAGATAATCAAATACCTAAAGTCCGTCAAGAACTTCTCTCTCTCTTGTTGGCAGCGGCAAAAACTGTAATTGCAACCAGTTGAAAAGACTCTACGCCGTTATCTTCTCATTGGTTTGTCCAGATCTGGGAATTCTTTGCAATGGACAAATTATCAGATACAACATTGCTGAAGGTTTAACAACAGAACCAACTTTGCTACCCAAATGGACTCCATTCTTAGATTATGCATACAATAACTGCTCAACTCAAATGCAACTTGTACCACAGA
>NW_015210990.1:0-1883 GCF_001447785.1 Gekko japonicus | reverse complement strand
ACTCAGGGTCGTCGTTCTCCATCATTTCCAAGAAGACACTGCGCTTGCTCTGCCCCCAGGGGGGACCCCTTTTGCAAAAGCCACGGGGAATTAAGTTGCGGGACTTTATCAAGAATCCTGTGGCAGTTGGGGGCTGGGGCAAGTTCAAGGTGCAGTTTAAGGATTTCTGCAGACAATTAGACTTGCTGGTGGTGGGTGGTGGCTCTCAAGTCTGCTGGGACTCTCATGGTCCCTGGGGCTAACAATCATGAGCATTAACCAGGTCCAGGCAGAGGATTTTGCGGCTGTGTTTTTGACAGCACACTCAGCTGCTACACCAGGGCCCCCATCTCCCTCGATCTCGACCCGTCCATCTGCCCCATCAGGGGCCAGGCCAGGTACCCCCCTATTGCAATGAGGCCTAAGATCGAGGTGAAGCTCGGTCGACTGGTGGAACAGGGGGTGCTGGAGCTGGTTGCGTCAGCCCGGTGGGAGACCCCTATAGTTACCCTGGTTAAACCCAACGGGGATATGCGCGTCTACGCCGACTATAAGTGCACGTTAAACAAGGCACTCCAAGACCACATGTACCCGGTACCAGTGGTCAGCCATGTGCTTGCTGCGCTGGCGGGGGCCTAGGTCTTTGGCAAAGTGGACTTGGCACAGGCCTATCAGCAACTTCCGGTTGATGCTGCCACAGCTGAGGCTCAAACCATAGCTACTCAAAAGGGGGCTTTTAAAGTTCACCGACTTCAGTTTGGGGTGTCAGCTGCACCGGGTATTTTTCAATCTTTCATGGATTCTCTCCTGAAAGGAATTCCTGCAGTTTAGCCATTTTTAGATGACGTGCTCATCGTGGTTCCGGATGCCTTGACCTTCGTGGAACGTCTATGGGCAGTGCTTCAATGGTTTCAATGAGGCACTCCCTGTGGTCCTTGCTTGTGATGCCTCTTCGTATGGGGTCGGGGCGGTCCTGGGCCACCAGCTGCCAGATGGCCCGGAGGTCCTGGTGGCTTATTATTCTAGGACCTTGTTGTCTGTGGAGTGCAACTATTTGCAGATTGACAAGGAGGCACTCGCTATTGAGGCTGGGGTGAAAAAATTTCACTATTACCTGTATGGCCGGCCCTTCACTGTCCTGACTGACCATAAGCCGTTTCTCGGTCTCCTGGCCCCTGATCGCCAAACCCCTCAAATAATGTCCCCCCAGGGTGATCCAGTGGTCTGTTTTCTTAGCAGGGTACACTTACTCCCTAGTCCACTGGCCTGGAAAAGCTATGTGTTATGCAGACGCCTTGAGCCAACTGCCACTGCCTGCCATGGATTCAGCCCCGGCCCTGACTCATCACGTTACTCTTCTGGAAATCCTCCCAGACCAGCTGGTGCACGTTCGGGAGGTGGCACACCACACGGCCAAAGACAAGATACTCTGCCAGGTCTTGGACTGGGTGAGAAGGGGTGGCCCCCGGGCCTGGGGAGCAGAACTTCACTGCGTTCGCCTCCCACCGAGTCGAGCTGTTGGCACACAAAGGTTGTGTGATGTGGGGCAGTAGGGTGGTGATCCCAACCCCTTTGAGAGAGTGAGTCCTCGCCGCTCTCCACGAGATGCATCTGGGGGTGGTCTGCATGAAGGCGCTGGTCCAGAGCTATGTTTGGTGGCCGGGCCTCGATCGGGACATTGAGGACGTAGTCAAAAGATGCTAACCCTGTCAGGACTCCTAACCTGATCCCCCAAGGGCCCCCGCGCGGGCTTGGAAGTCATTTCACAGACCGTGGTCCAGGCTACACTTGGACTTTGCTGGGCTGTTTCAGGGTCAGCTGTTTTTCCTCCTGGTGGACACCTACAGCAAATGGCTGGAGGTGGTTCCGGTACCATTGTATAGAAATATTAATTTCTGTGGACT
>NW_015210989.1:0-1898 GCF_001447785.1 Gekko japonicus | reverse complement strand
TACCAATCCACTCCTGAGCCCAATTCAAGCTGTTGATTTTGTCCTTTAAAGTTGGCTTGGGACTGGGGTACCTGAAGGGCCGTCTTCTACCAGACATTCCTGCATTAAGATATGTTAAGATAATGGGGGAAAGCTCTCCTGTCTGTCCCATTAATCATAGAAGCTCATTTGGTGGGTCCACAAGTGAGGGCCTTTTCAGCGGTAGCCCCACGATTATGGAACAACCTCCCCAGGAAGGTGTGCCTGAACCCCTTGATTGTCCACCTTCAGGAGGCAGCTGAAGACAGTTTTAATTAGGACTGCATTTTGATGAAGTGAGTTTTTATTACTGGCAGTCCCAATTGGTTGTATAATTTTGTTTTTATTGTGTTTTTATTGGATTTTTTAAAAATATTGTAAGCCGCACTGAGTTCTGCCAGAGATAAAGGCAGCTAACAAATGTTTTAAGTGAACAAATAAATAATTATTGATGTTGTTTGCACCTGGATACTTTTGATGTTTTAAAGTCTCTCTTTCCTGCTGCGCTAGCAGTTGTAAGCTACTGTGCACCATAGTAGACCAGTGGGTAAGGTGGAGTATACATATAATTAATTAATAAGTGAATCATCTATCCAACCAGCCACTTATGTCTGTAAATAAAGAACCAGGAAGTGGAGACAAAATGTTATGGCAGTGTGTGGAGAACATAAGAAGAGCCCTGCCGGATAAGACCAGTGGTCCATCTAGTCCACCATCCTGTCTCACACACTGGCCAACCAGTTCCTCTGGAGGGCCAGCAACAGGGCATAGAGGCCGAGACCTTTCCCTGATGTTGCACTGGGATTCAGAGGCCTTTGACCATGGAGGCTCCCCTCAGCCACCATGGCTAGCCACCGCTGATAGATAAGGGATAAGTGGGACAGTTTCATCCCAAAGGAAAAAGTATGTCAGTAAACAGAGTTAGACCACAACCACAGAACATTCACCAGACCAGCCATGGTCATTACAACATTTCTACCACAAGTATGCAGTCTTCCTTATATTTCTCACAGTGATATGGTGGTTGCCTGGACTCCCCCAGAGGTTCAGAAGCAAGTGACATTGCTACGCATCCTTCCAGAGACTTCCCTTGATTCCAGAATACCGTTATTTAATACAGCACCACAGCAATCATCAACCGGCAGCTCCAAAGCTACATCCGGCCTTCCATGTTTCACCACTCGATCCACCAGTTCCAAAGTATACCGTTAACACAATGTTCTCAAATATGCCTTAAACTTGATATATTGGATACCACAGCCTTAGTGTGCCACTGGGGAATCGGCAGCTTATCTACCAAGCATAGCAAAGCAGACTGTGGACTAAAGCCATCGCCTGTTCTTTTGTTCTGCTGTTATTGAGGAAACTCTCTTTCCACACCCTCTTGAATGTGCCCCAAGAACACAGTGTAATTGACAGCAAGAGAAAGGAAGGAATTTCACAAATGTTCCCATTCAACCGGGGTTTCTAAATGTTGGGTGACTACAGGCGGAAGAGATGTGTGTCGTTGAAATTACAGAGGAGCGACATGCTAGTCAGAGAGGAACGTGTGTGAGAGAGAAAGAAAACGAGAGCAGATAAATTAAATAACCTGTGCTCCCGTACCTGACACAAGCAAAGTCAATCAGTTCCAGATATGCGCAGGCAAAAATAAGACTTGTGTGATCGTAACTTTCCTCACAATCTTTCCTTACAATCTACCCTGAGCCCAAGAATTAGGGCAAGGAAGAAATTGGAAATGAAGGTGGGGGGGGGAGGCCGACAACAACTCTTGTTAACTACTGATTAGCATCAGTTTCATTTCTCTCCACCCCAGCCAGATTAACAGACAACAATTTCAGATTCCAGGCAAAATTTCAAGTGAAGAGAATACAAAAAAT
>NW_015210988.1:0-1995 GCF_001447785.1 Gekko japonicus | reverse complement strand
CTCCTTAGGCCCCACCCCAAAAATCTCCACATATTTCCTAACCCAGAGCTGACAACCCTATTTAAAGAAGCCATGATGTCTAAGGGGCACAAACTCAATGTCCTCCTGTGAAGTGTTTGAGAGAAGAGGAAAGCGTGAACACTTTGAGGGCGGGGCTTGAGAGAGGGCCTCAGCAAGATATAATGCCCCAGAGTCCACCCTCCAAAGAGCCATTTTCTCCAGGGGAACTCATCTTGGTCGTCTGGAGACCAGTCGTCATAGCAGGACATCTCCAGGTACCATGTGGAAGTCGGCTGTCCTAGCTATGGAAGCTCTCTGGGTGACCTTGGGCCAGTCACACATCCAGGGGTCATTTCGTAGAAAAAGAGGTGCAGGAGCTCATTAGCATAACTCATTTGCATATGTCACACACCCCTGACATCACCTGAAGGGTGTCAGAAGGCAACACCCACCGCTCAGGCTCCACTAGACTCTTTTGGATTGCTAGCTATTTTTTTTTGGGGGGGGGGACGTGCAAATCTGTCCTCACAGAGGAGGGACAGCTTTTACCTGAATAAAACTTGATCTTAAAGGAGCCAGTGGACTGTTTTGGGCACTGTTTTGGGCGGGGGGGGGGGAGTTCTGCAACTTACCTGGCTGCTTCTTGCTCTGACTGAGGGCTGCTGGGAGCAGGGGGTGGGGCTTGTTGCAGTGCCCGCCCCCTGGGCTCTTTACTGCCGGAGCTCCACTCCTGTGCGCTTCTGCAGGAAGTGACCCCTGAACACATCTACCTCACAGGGTTGTGAGGATAAAGTGGAGAAGGAGGAGAATGATGTAAGCCCTTGGGGAGAAAATTGGGATATAAGTAAAGAAATAAAACAAACACATTATTCCAGAGGAAATCCAGTCTCCACGTGGAGACAAGCAACTCTAAGGCACATAAGGCTGCCTATCCATGCTGAAACTATGCAAATCTGACTCCGGTCGAGAATTGGCTTACAGCCGGTCTGGGAACTCCCCGCATGCCCCTTTTTTGTTCCGTGAAGAAAGAAAGGATATAAACATTAAGTAACAAATGCCTCAAAACTCTCTTTGCCTGTAGGGCCTGTGTGAAATTGTACTCCCGGCCAGACTAGCAACTTTCCCTTCCTTCACGGAAGCTGGGCTGCAAACCTGCCAACAGCGCTGTTCCCCGAGCACTTGGAATGTTCACAAACATTTCCTGACATCTCACGCACCCCTCAGCCAATGTTCCCTCTAAGCTGTGGAATCTTGTGAGCAAAAATTCCACATTGTGAGCTACTGGCATTCAAGTTGTGAGCCAGCGATTTGGCTACGGAATAAATTGGTTTGCCCTGGAGCCCTCCTTCCTGAGCTAAGACAAAAATGTGTGAGCCGCAAGCTAAAAAACTGTGAGCTGGCTCACACTAACTCGGCTTAGAGGGAACACTGGAGGGGAAGTCTTCGGCATCACAATCATAACGCCGTGTTTATCTTCTCGCTCCATTTTGCTGCACGCGGCATCAAAAGGCCTCTTCATCCACTCTTACAAGTAAGTAAGGATCGGGGGGGGGATTAATTTAAGCAACTTCTTAATTGCGCTCATCAGATGGGACTAAGCCGGGGCGGTGTTCCGAAAGATGTCAGTGTAAAAGCGTACGGTTTGATTTTTGTGGCTAGGCGAAGGAGTCATTTCAGTTTCTCCTTTGCTCTTGAAAGCCCTAATCTCAGTTAATTGCTCTCTCCCCCCAAGGTGCCTTGTGCAATGCGTTTGAGAAATGAAACACCGGCTAACTAAATGACATGGCAAAGGAGAAGGCTCCGGGTGCCGGCCACAAAACAGACGCACGGTCCTTTCGGCTGGCATTTGTTCTGGGTTCGTCTGGTCAAGCAAAACCCTTGGCGAGTGTCAGCCGTGCTTCTAAACGGGGCAACGCTACATGATTTGATTTCTGTCGAGTGGTGCCAATTTTGTAAATATTATAGTGTTGCCAACTCTGGGTTGAGAAACTCCTG
>NW_015210987.1:0-1912 GCF_001447785.1 Gekko japonicus | reverse complement strand
GTCCAGGGTTGCTACACAGAGGAAGACAAGGCCAAACCACCACTGTGGGTCTCTTGCCTTCAAAACCCTGCGGGGTCACCATAAGCTGGCTGCAACTTGATGACACTTTCCACAACTGCCAGGTAAATGCAGTTCACCCTCTAGGTGCTGCTGTCAGGAAAACCGGGATAGGATGGCTCCAGGTATCACAGCCCAATCCACCTCCATCCACAACTCCTTTGCAAGGCTAAAGAAGACACCGGGAGAGCTAATCATGGATCTCCCATTTAATGCATAGTTTTGATCACTGGCTCAGAGGCGACTGGGTTCCTCCGTATCCAAGAGAAGCTCTGTCAAGTTCCCTTCTTGCACAACTGACAGGCAAATCAGAATGACAGGTAACAGTGCCAAGGGGGTCACAGCGGGAAGAGCAGGGGCTCATGCAGGCCCATAGCCAGGATTTTGTGGCTTGTGGGGGCAAATCTTTTTCTGGCGGGGCTGAAGTTCTCAGTGCAGAAAGGAAAGCCGTTTAGCCCATAGAAAGGTGTGACCAGGATAGATCTCTAAATTGCAAGGTGTCAACCACTTTAGATGACAGTTCTCAGCTGCTGCAAGTTAATCACTTCTGCCAGCCTAAGCAGCAGTTCTGATACGAAGCCGGCAGGTAAGGGTGATGATTTCTATAGTCAGGAAAGCTAACACTTAGGCAGAAACACTCTCTTAAAGGAGACCAGTTTCTTGACACAGAGTCATAAGGGATCCTAGAGGTCACCTACTCCAACCCCATCGGTCAGTGCGGAAATTAGTCATCTACAGTGCCCCACTCTGCTTAAGGGAGTACAGACCTGTCGTGCTTCGGGTCCGCCCCCGGTTTAGGATAATCACTGGCCGTGGTGAGGAGGGGTCGGGAGAAGCAGGTGCCTCAGAATTGGAGAGACTGGTGTTGCCTCACACTCAGTCGTCTCCTCGGATAGAGCACTTCTTTCCCAGTCGCTCTCTCTCTGTGACTTCCAAGTACTCTCCGACTTCCTCCCCGGCACCTTGTAGCTTCCTCCCTTTTATACTCCCCCCTCCCGTGCCTCCTTATCTCACATGTTCTATCTCCTGTCTATCACCTCGTGCTCCAATCCACTAGTACTTCCCCTCTGGTGATCCCACCCCCGTTATATTTCTGTGCTAGCTAAGGTGCGTCTACTTCCGGTCTGGCAACCGGGATCTATCATCCCTGCCCCGTCGCCTGTCGGCATGGCTGGGGTCATCCAGGAGACGTGCCTCCTCGAGCAAAGCCCTGCCTCCCCCCTCTATCTGCCGAGCCGTGTGTTCTGATCCAGCCTGCTCTTTCTTGGGGGTTTTCGCGCCCCACCGCTGACGCTGAGGGAGAGGTAAGCGGTCTGGGGATTCCCCGGGACCAGCCCCCTTTCCCGCCCTTCCGGCCATCAAAGCCCTTTCCTCGTCGTCTGGAGAGCCCGGGGTCGGTCAAATAAGCATTTATGGGAGAAATGCTTGTGGGTCTGTGCCTTTAAGAAAGGGGGTGGAGCCCCCAAAAGCCCCACCATAGCTTTGGGCCCGGGGCTTGGGGCCTGCACCCAACCACCCATTCTGAAGAATTAAGGGAACTTGAGAAGGGGTGGGGTATCGGCAGGCTCTACCCTCCTACTGCAGAGCCTCATTTTGCCCACCACACAGTTGACTGACTCAAAGAACAAAATGGGGAGTGTGGTTAGTGGGATGGTGTGGGGAATCAGCAGAAATCACCACCTGCTCTTTAAAAACAAAACACATGCTGAGGATTTGAAACGGTGTGGTTGGATAATGAGACCTTTACCCAGGTCTCTGCTCATGGGGGAATGAATTGGTAGACAGATTCCATTGGGGTTTTTTTTGCCTTTGAAACCCTAAAGGTCAAAGTAAAGGGGACTGTGCTCATCTCCGT
>NW_015210986.1:0-2036 GCF_001447785.1 Gekko japonicus | reverse complement strand
ACCAGTGGGCAGTGAGGGAGAGGTACCCAAGCTGCTGGGTGCTCCACAGGTCTGCCATGAAGTGCACGGTCCACCCTCACACTCTGGACAACTGGGCCTTGACCATCACCACTGAATGGTGCATGGAGGGCAAGACTCACCGGCCAAGGGTCCTCCATGAGGGGGGAGGAGTTCCACGGCACGGGGCAATATAGCACGGCAGCTGGCAAAAGCCTGCATCCTCCATGATGGACAAAGGTTGTCCATCTAGGGCAACTATTTCATTGACAAGGCCAGTGAGACCCTCCTGAGCCTTCCCCGTAGCCCTTTTGTTCTGCAGCGGCAGTGTCCCTGTGGGAGAGGCCTCCTGGAGGGTGGCCTGTGTGGAGGTTTCACTCCCACCCACAGAACCCTCAGTGTGAGCCTTTTTGCTTGGGGTTGACTTCTTCACCCAAAGCATGATTAACACATGGAATTCACTGCCACAGGAGGTGGTGGCAGCTACAAGCATGGATGGCTTCAAGAGGGAATTGGATAAACATATGGAGCAGAGGTCCATCAGTGGCTATTAGTCACAAGGTATAGATAGGAACTCTTGGTCTGGGGCAAGTGATGCTCTGTATTCTTGATGCTGGGGAGGGGCAACAGTGGGAGGGCTTCTAGTGTCCTCCTGGCCCCACTGCTGGACCTCCTGATGGCACCTGGTATTTTTGGCCACTGTGTGACCCAGAGTGTTGGACTGGATGGGCCATTGGCCTGATCCAACGTTGGCTTCTCTTATGTTCTTATGCCCCTCCCGCCCACTGAGCAGACCTCTTCCTCCCCCCCGCTGGATGCCACTCATTGCTCTGAGGCAATAGACTTGGGTGGCGCCTTTGCAGATGCCTGCGTAGGGTGGTGGGCGATAAGTGGTGGGGGTCCAAGCCCCTTCACACCTGGAGTTTGCAGACCTGGCACTCTACCACACAGGGGTTATTGGGTATGTGTGTGGAAGGGCCCACAAAGCGTGGCCTTGAAATGGGGACCCAAAATCGGGGCGGGTCAGAGGCTTAGCTGCTGGGGCGTGGTGCTGAGCCGGGAGGACCGATGGAGGGGCGGACTGGCGGCGGGAGCAGCCCCAAGGAGTGGTGATGTGGAGGAGCTGGACGTTTCCCCACCACCCCCTAATTCGCCACCCTCAGATTCCTCTGCAAAGAGTTTAAGCAACTGCTCTGATTTTGGCAGCAGTAATATCTCTTCTCCCTTCAAGTCCAACCCCAAGAGCACATGGGGTGAAAGAGGCTCTGCCTCTGAGACCCCTGCTGCTGACACCCCACTACAGATGGGCACCGTTGGGCTGGCGGGATGGGCACGTTCCACAGGGATAGGAGCCTGTGGGAAGGGGTGTGTGGACGTCTTCCCCCTGCAATGAGCACCCTTGGCCCCTACTCTCACCCTGATGGCACAGACGGGTGTTGTCAGTTAGGAGGGTCCTCAGCTGACGAACCCACTGGCTGAGCCCCTCTGCCTGGCTGTAGCAGAGGGACAGGTGGTGGGTCTCCGAGCCCTGAAGCACCAACACTGCTCACACACACTTCCAATTCCTTTCCTCTCTGCCCAACAGCCTGCTGCAAAGTGAAAGCAGCTGAGTGTGAGCTGCGGGGTGTGTGTGTGTGGATATATCCCTTCTGCTCCCGTAAAACAGATTGGGAGGTCTCTTTTTGGCAGCCAGAGCTGCCTATCAAGCTTTCGAAGGCCACTCTTGGTGTTTCCAGCTGTAGAAGTCTACCCCCCCCCCACTGTCTGGACTATTGATTCATAGATGCCAGCATGTTGGGCCCCGTGGGCAGTTCGTGGGAGACACAATCACATGAACCGAGGCTCGTAAACCACGAACCAAGCCCTGTTCGTGACAAATTTCGGTTCGTAATTCGGTTCATGCCCATCCCTGTTCTGTTTAGTCACTGTCACTAATAGCCATTGACGGACCTCTCCTCTGTGACTTGGCCTTATCCCTTTTTAAACCCAAGTGATCTAGTGTCCATCAGCATCTGCTGGGGCAGCAAATTCCACTGGCC
>NW_015210985.1:0-1883 GCF_001447785.1 Gekko japonicus | reverse complement strand
GACTCTATGGCAATATATCCCACTGAGGTTCCTCCCCAAGCGACACCTCCAAATCTACAGGAACTTCCCAACCCAGAGTTGGCAACCATAGGCAACAGGGGGAAGCTGCTGGTGGGTGGTTGAAGGATATTTGGAAGCAGGGGAAAAAATCAGATAGAAGAAATGAAGAGAACTGCTGGCCAAGCTCTTCTAAGATCTGGATGAACGAGAGGGTAAAGGCAAGGAGAAAGAATCCCCATCAGGCAACTAGAGAGGAGACAGGTGGCAGGGTGTCAATTAATTAACCACAGCATTCCACAATTAAGGCTACATTAGTCGCCAGTTTTGACATATTTATTTCCTTCACTGTCTTTGCCCCAGAATTGAACCCAAACAAATGGTTATCATATAAACTAAGCTTATTGTTCCTGTTTGATCCTTGTATCTGTTACTATGGTGGATGATAATCTATTGCTCACCTTCTACCTATACGTATGGACTGGTAATTTCCAATTTTGTTTCTGCCTGTGTCTTGACTCTAACTGACCCTTCCTGGCAATGAAACACCCCACCCTCTCTCTTTCTACTGTATATGTAATGGTTGAGGAAATTCTGTTTCACTGTATCTGAAGAAGTGTGTGCGCACACTAAAGCTTGCACCTTGAATAGAATGTTGTTGGTCTTATTAAAGGTTCCCCTGGATTCAAACTTTGTTCTACAGACCAATATGGCTATACTCACGAGTCTATCATCAGGAAAAGAGCTCAGCCTAAGAAGAGGCTGCAAGACCTGTAGCTGAGGCCGTCAGGAGAATGCCTCAGGGAGGATGCAAAACAGTTTGAGCCAAACATCTACAAGCACAACAGGAAGCTGCAAGGCCAATCTGAATACTACTCTCCACCTGTCAGTAAGCACTAAGTAGCCGAGGGCTGGTATGGCATGGTGCAGGGGTGGCCAAACTTGCTCAGAGTAAGAGCCACATAGAACAAATGTCAGATGCTTGAGAGCCGCAAGACATGGACAAATATTACACACACGTTTTTCTTTAAAAATATGCAAATTTTCTTTTTTATTAACATTTAATGAGACTGCCAGAAATAAAAACAAAAGGGGTAAAAACAGATATTGATAATAAAATGTATTTGTCCAGTGATATTTATTTGCCTAAGAGAGGGAGAAAAAGAGAGAGGTGGAAAGAAAGAATGAAAGAGGTGGAAAGAAAGAGAGAGAGAGAAACAAAGAAAGGAAATAGATGGGAGGGAGGGAGAAAAAGTACGCCTCCCCTTCACTTCCCCAGCTGCCCTGCCAGGAGCCACATAATATGTGTGAATATGTGACTCCCAAGCTGCAGTTTGGCCACCCCTGGCATAGTGGTTAGAGTTTCAGACTAGGACCTGTGAAGACCGAGTCTGAAGCCCTCACTCCACCATGGAAGCCTGCCAGGTGACTGCAGGCCTGTCACAATCTCTCAGCCTAACCTACCTCACAAGGAGGGGAGAACAATGGGGAAAAGCTACTCTGTGTCCCTAATCAGGGAGAATATTGGGATATAAACAAAAAAATAAGCTGAAGGACCAGCTGGAGTGGAGGAGCTGGAAATTCTGGCTATTTATTTAAGTAGGGATAGTGCGTGTTAGTACATAGTTGTAATAACAGTCTTTTGCTGAGGGAGGGAGTGGTATGGAAATTTGATTTTTGTTTGTTTCCCCCCCCCCCAGATAAATGTGTTTTGCTATGTAGGACTTAAGTTCTAATTATCTAGGGGATCTGTTTGACAGCCTGGTGAGGGAAACAAGACTTAGGGTCTCCCTGAATCAGGGCAGAAGGATCTGAACCCAGGACTTCCCGATCTCTCAGCGGATTCTCATAGTTTCGACACTATACACTACACGTATGGCTTCCCA
>NW_015210984.1:0-1928 GCF_001447785.1 Gekko japonicus | reverse complement strand
GCCCGCTATCAGCACATCATCAAAATACAGAACGACACCAAGCACACCCTTAAGAAGATGCTCCATCAGTTCCTGGAAAATTCCGGGAGCGACACTTACTCCGAACTGCAGACCTTGAAAGTGCCTCGATGCATTACAATAGTCTGAGCCTCGGCTGTAGCTGAGTCGACAGGCAGTTGTTGGTATGCCTGAGCCAGATTGATTTTGGCGAACAACCGGCCCCCAGAGATGGATGCTAGCAGATGATTCACCACAGGAACCGGGTAGGCGTGCGGCTGCAGGGCTTTGTTGAGGGTGTACTTGTAGTCTGCACACAAATTAATTGAGCCATCCGACTTCCTGGGGGTGATGATTGGGGTCTCCCATTTAGCATTGGGAACTGGCTCCAGGATGCCTTGGGCCAGCAGCTTGTCAATTTCTTCATCATTGCGTGGCTTGATAGCAAATGACGCCCACCGTGGCTTGAGCCGGATAGGTTGAACGGCAGGATTCAGATCGAAGGAAATTAGTGGCCCTTTAAAACAGCCTAGTTCAGAGCTGAAAACGTCAGGGAACTCTTCCACAAAATTGGCAACACTCGCCTGACCGACGCTTTTGACACCTACAGTGTCAATGCCAAGTGCGTCGAACCAGTCCAGGCCAATAAGACTTGTGCGGCGACCTTTTACGATGAAAAAATTAAGGTGACCACTGAATTTCTTGTATTTGACTTGGACGGAGGCGATACCGACAAAAGGAACTCAGTTCCGTTTGTAGTAAAAAAGTTGCAGACTGCATTTCTGGAGGCGGCGTGCAGAGAACCTGGGACAGACTTGTTGGAAGGTGTTCCACGAGACAATTGACAACACGGAACCAGAATCAACCTCCATTTGACAAGCACGGCCCTCAAGGAAGACGGTAACCTTTATCTTGGGACATGGTGGATATATAATCGATTGGTGTAGTCTTCTGACGCTCTTGCTTCATTACTGAAATTCCGCCTCTGATGGAACGACTGAGAGGACAGGAAACGAGATGAGGGGTGCGACTTAGATGCAGCGTGACCTTGAGAAGAGCAACAGACTTTAGCGATATGGCCCATCTTTCCGCAAGAATGACACATAGCGTCTCAGAACTGACAGTCTCTACGAGCGTGCGCGCCCCCACAACTGGCACACGCCCTCTTTCGTGGGCCTTTTTGAAACCAGTGCAGCTTCTGGTTGGCTCCTGTTCGGTAGACTCTGTCATCTGAGGATTCCGATTGGTCGTCAGATGAGTCAGCGGTGGCGTTGTGGTGGAAGGTGTCAGTGCAGCATGACATGTGACTTTGAGCACCCAATTTCAGATAGTGGAGAGATATGTTGGCGGCTTCCACTCTCAGCGCTTCTTCGAGTTCAGTTTTGTACGTGAGTTCTGTTTTCAAGAGAAGCGCTCACCTGATGCTGTCGTTTCTGAGGCCGCAGAGCAAATGATCCATCAGGACGGAGTCTAAGTTTGGGAACGTGCAGTCACGAGCGATCCTTCTCAGTGAGGTAACGTAGTCGGTGACGGACTCGCCCTCCTTTTGGCTTCGTTGATGGAAGAAATATGCATGAGGTGTTTTAGGCTTAAAATAATAGCTGAGCTTCGTCTTGATTGTGTCGAGAGGTGTCTGCAATAGTTTGGACGGAGCTACTAAGTCCCGAGCAATGTCGAACACCACCTGGCTGCAGGTACTCAAGAGAGTGGCGCGGCGGACATAATCTCCTTCATACCGTTTGCTACAAGGAAGCATTCAAACGGTTGAGGTAGAATTCCCAGTTCCCAACCTTGGGGTTGAATGGTTCGATATGGCCCTTGATTGCCATGCTAGTAGTGATTTAGCTTTAGGCGCCCTTAGTGATTCAGCATGAGCAGGCAGAGAGTAAGTTCCCCATGCGATTAGTTCTGGGATCCCATCCTCGTCGCCA
>NW_015210983.1:0-1693 GCF_001447785.1 Gekko japonicus | reverse complement strand
CCTCAAAAAGAAGGCGGGGGAAGGCCAATACCGTTAAAGCCAGTGTAATGAAGAGTCTCCGCGTGATCTGATACACTCCACACCTTTGATACTGGCACAGAGGACATGGAGAGACGCACAGCTTATTAAGTTTCAGAATCCTTTGGCTCCATTGCCCAACTTGTGATGAAGTTCTTCCCAAGTTTGTATAATTTCATGCCACTGAAATATCTATCCCCCCCAGTGTACTTATTGACCCAGGGCCAGCTCTTTTAAGAGGCCAATGCAGTGCTCAGGCAGCACGTTTGTTTGGAGGGTGGCCAAAGCCTGCCAGCCTGTCCCCAGCCTCCCATCCCGCCCACCTCCTCCACAACCTCCTTGCCTCCACTGCCCCGCCTCATCCCCATTACTCCTGCCCAGGATTTTGAGCCATTTCCTCCTCCTCCAAGAGACAGGAATGTTACAAGGGTTTGGGAAGCCTTATAGGGCATGCACCGCTTGCCACACTGTTTTGAAAGAGTCCAGGCGCACCAAGGACCGGCCTGATGAATCAAGATGACATTGTCTGAACCACTCTCTCAAACTGTGGTGGTACCATCAAGTCGAAGCCCATTTATGGTGGTCTCATAGGGTTTTCAAGGCAAGAAACAGCAAGGGTACTTTGCCATAGCCTCCCTCTTCATAACAGCACTGGGCTTTCTCGGTGGTCTCCCATCTAAGGACTTGCTGGGTGTAGCGATTAAGAGCACAGACTCTAATCTGGAGAACTGGGTTTGATTCTCCACTCCTCCACATGCAGTCCCACCTACCTCACGGGGTGTCTGTTGTGGGGAGGAGAAGGGAAAGGAGATTGTAAGCCACTCTGAGACCCCAAACAAATGGTAGTGAAGGGCGGGGTATATATCCAATCTCTTCTTCTTTGTCTCTTCTCTGCTAACCAATCAGGACTGGCCATATTTAGCTTCTGAGGTCTGACGAGATCAGGCTAGCCTGAGTCAGCTGGGACAGGGTTTTCTTTCATATGGTCCTTCAAAATCAGGATGTCTCTGTCTGGAGCCCTACCAGTTATCCTGGCTCTGCCAAAGGCCTTCACATCACCCTGCTTACAGAGAAATTGTTCCAATAAGACTGGAATTCTTTACAAAAAGATATCAGATGGAAAAATTCCACTCTTCACCTGGAAATCAAATATTCAACTCAATTTGACCTGCCATACTATTTCAGCATATTGGACATTCCAAAACTGAGGCGGTCATATATGATTGCATGCAGTAATGTATTGCCAAAAGCCCAGATGAAGGGTCATTTCCTGAAGACACCTCCAGAACTGCGCTTCTGTGATTGCTCATTGAGTATAGTCAACTCCTGGTCTCATACCTTCTTTTATTGTCCAAAGAATACTGTAGCTAGAGAAAAATTTCTTAGAAAATGGTTACTAAATTTTTCAGCCTCCTCTGACACTTTAAGATGAAGATTACTTTTGAATAGTCTCTGTAAGTGCTGTATTGTGGATGTGGCAAACTTCTGTTATACTGTATTTTTTAATTCTTAAGCTGTTTTTTATGGTGTATGGCCTGTGGGCTGTTAAACTTTTGCATACAACTGTTTGACATCACTGATATGTTATCATGAGTCTTTGGGTCACTACTTTGGGTATTCTTCTACACCACTTTTCAGGACTGGGGATTGCAATGGCTCCCTTAAAGGTAAAGGT
>NW_015210982.1:0-2804 GCF_001447785.1 Gekko japonicus | reverse complement strand
AAACTGATCTCCATAGTCTGGAGATCAGTCGTCATTCTTGGAGATCTTCACCCCACCTGGAGGTTAGCAGGAGTCGTTATGGAGCATCCGAGCATATTTATGTTTCAAGGACACTACCACCCCTTTAGAGTTCGCTCTTTGATAGCCGCTGCTGCCTATTTGATTGGTCACACATGAAGCTGTTTTATATTGAATCAGCCCCTCAGTCCATCAAGGTCAGTATTGTCTACTCAGACTGATCAGGACATTCATTTGCTGGCCTAAAAGTGGCCATTTTCTTACAAAGGCATTCCAAAGGGAGATTATTTATTTATTTCTTTTTCATATTTATATCCCGCCCTCCCCAATGGGCTCAGGGCAGCTCATAAGGGCAAGGTAAAACCAAGCCATAATTAAAACATACAATACGTAATAAAAACATCCAGCATTAAAACAGTGGTGCTCAATCAATTACTAAACGTAAGTCCAAGATGACTCAGCTCAGTTCTTCTCCAGGATCTTCGAAGCATTCCCAAGTTCTTCCTCAGGGCCTCGCCAAAATGTCCTTTAGGTGCAGCGACGGTGATGGTATAGTGGGGCAGCGGCTCCTACTCAAAAGCCTGGCGGAAGAGCTCCATCTTGCAGGCCCTGCAGAACTGCATAAGGTCCCGCAGGGCCCAGATCTCCCCCGGGAGCTCATTCCACCAGGTAGGAGCCGCCACCAAAAAAAGCCCTGGCCCTGATTTGGCATCCTTGGGGCCCGGGATGACCAACATATTTTGGGGGCCCGACCGTAGTGCTCTTGGGGGAACATGTGGGGAACGAGACTGCTGAACTGCAACTGATAATGAAGCTCAAGGCAATGCATCCACCTGGACTGAACCGAGACCTAGGTTTCCTGTCTCATTACCAATGCTGATTTCTCCTCGCCTATTACCCTTTTACATATCTCACCTAAATCCAATCACATCTGTTATTGTTATTCACCTGCTATTGTCATTTGCCTGCTAATGTCATTTGGTTTCTGCAATCGCTCCACTTTCCAATAAACAGGACAGATGGACTCCCATTCTAGCTATATCTGAAGAAGTGAGTAGGTGACTCAAGAAAGCTCATACCCTGCCACATATTTCGTTAGTCTTTAAGGTGCTCCTGGACTCTTGTTCTTTTCTACTCAGATTGGCAGCGGCTCTCTGGGGTCTCAGGTGGTCTCAGGCGGAGGTCTTTCCCATCACCTCCTGCCCCTTTTTTTTAACTGGAGATGCCGGGGATTGAACCTGGGACCTTCTGCATGCAAAGCAGAGGCTCTTCCACTGAGCTACAGCCTCTCCACAGCAGCTACACAGCAGCTTTTACTGCTCTGCCAGTGAGCCACAATGCCTTGCATCTTTTAAGGTTTCAACATCCCATCATAGATGGAAAGTGGCACCACAGGGCAGCTCCGTGGCTGCTAATAGGTACTCTGTAAACATCTCATACACACACACACACGCACACACACAGAGTAGTGGGGGCACACAGCTTTAAGCACTGGTGTATATATGTGCTTGGTGTAGTGGTTAAGACCACAAACTCTAATCTGGGAGAACTGGGTTTGATTCCCCACTCCTCCACATGCAGCTGCTGGTGTGACCTTGAGTCAGTTACAAGTTCTCTCAGAGCTGTTCTCTCATGAGCAGTTCTGGAAAGAGCTCTCTCACCCCACCTACCTCATTTGTGGGGAGGGGAAGGGAAAGGAGATTGTCAGCCGATCTGAGACACCTTTGGGTAGTGAAGGGCAGGGTATAAATCCAATCTCCTCCTCCTCCTCCTCCTCTTTCTCTTCTCTCTCTCTCCCTCTCTCTCTCTTTGCTATCATGTCATAGCTGATTTATGCGACCCTGTAGGGTTTTCAAGGCAAGAGATACTCAAAGGTTCTTATGGGTGCTACAAGCATGGACGGCTTCAAAAGGGAATTAGATAAGCATATGGAGCAGAGGTCCATCAGTGGCTATTAGCCACAAGGTATAGCTAGGGGCTCTGGGGCAAGTGATGCTCTGTCTTCTTGGTGCTTGGGGGGGGGGGGTCACACGTGGGGGGGTTTCGAAGTCCTGGCCCCACTGCTGGACCTCCTGATGGCACTGGTATTTTTGGCCACTGTGTGACACAGAGTGTTGGACTGGATGGGCCTTTGGCCTGATCCAACATTGGCGTCTCTTATGTTCTTATGTTCTTATTAAAGGTGGTTTGCCATTCCCTGGCTCCACGTCACAACCCTGGTATTCCTAGGAGGTCTCCCATCCAAATACTAGCCAGGGTCAACCCTGCTAAGCTTCTGGGATCTGACAAGATCAGGCCAGGGCTGGAAAACCAAAAATGCGATGCAGCCATTTTTCCTCCTCAAAAAGTCCCAAAAAGAGTCCAAGAACAGAGCATTTTCAGAAAAGATCACCAAGAGGAAGTATGAAAAACACTGCAACAATTTATTTTTAGCACCTTTTCTGGTGAGAAATGCCAGTGACAACGTCAGACCGACTTTTGAAACCTTATGAAGGACACACATCACTGGCCTGAGACAGCTATTTCTGCTTGACTACAAACAGGAGCCGGGAAATTCCCACTTCGAATTGGATTTCAGACAGGAATTCATTAGGCAAACCCCTTGACCCTTTCAGCCAGAGCTCCCCTGCTTAGACCATCACTATCTGCAATGTGAAGCTAGAACGACTGCCCTCCCTTGCAGGGTTGTTGCACAGGAGGGTACAAGTTGGGGGCTGGAGATCTCCCAGAATTACAACCCTGCTCTCCAAATGATTCAGATTTGTTCACCTGGAGAAAATGTCTAC
>NW_015210981.1:0-1913 GCF_001447785.1 Gekko japonicus | reverse complement strand
CCTGCAGGACTGTTGGGTAACGTCAGAACAAAGGGACTTGGCAGAACTTCCCGGCCGCAGGGATTTGTGAGAGGAGTCGGAATGGCGAAATTTGACTGAGCTCACCGACCGTGGGGCTTTGTAAGAGGTTTCAGACCCACAGGACTGTTGGGAAGTCACAGGTTCGTGTTCTTGGGTGGAAGCATCCTTGCCTCTATGCCCATTCTCGACCAAGAGAAGGCGCCTCTCTTCCTCTTCCTCAACGCGTGCCCTTAGGTCTGCCAGAGTGGTGTTGCAGATCTCTTCCTTTTCCAGGGCGTCCGGCAGAATGCACTCCTTTTCTGCCAGGGCTTCGGCTGTGTTCAGCTGATCCAGAATGTCCACAATACGTCTTAAGCAATCTTTCCACCCTATGGAGTGGGCTGTAAGAGCCGTTTGTAGTGCGCACATATGTGTTAGACTGGTTGTATTGGGTGCTGCGTCTATATCTTTCCACGTCTTGGTCCAAAGCTTGTCTAACTTCCTGTGCAAATCCGTCTTCCGGATAAGCAAATATTCCCGCATGTCAGGGGTTAGATTCTTTACTCGGCGACCTGATGTGCATGCATTCCCGTCTTCTGCGCTGCCATTTAATACAGTTTTGGAATCAGTCATGTCAGTATCTGCCATAACTTGTTTTAAGTTGAAATTTCTTAAAATGCGTTCAGTTGCAATACTGGATCCCACCCACAGGTGGTGCTATCACAACATCACTGTGCTAGCGTCAACTAGTAGGCTGCTGGCTTGAGGACCTTTTGTTTGCTAGCCTGGGAAACCCCGCAAAGACACTCTCTTGGTACTGCCCGTCAGAAAACTGAGTAGACTCCTGCTAAATTGAAAGCTGGATTTAGCGAACCCCCTCTTTGCTGGGAATTAATGCTGCATTATTAGCTTTGCAACTGTCGAGAAGTTCCCTCTTGAAGTTTCAACCAGGGAGCGTGACCAAGATGGAGCGGAGTGCAGGGAGAGTTTGCAAAACAATGGGACTATGCAGAGCCTCAAGGCAGGCAATGTACATATGAAATCCCTTCGGGAGACCGGGGAGGAGAGGAGTGCGGATTGTTTTCGCGCTGAGCTCTGTCTTATGCACTGGGAAGCACACACAAAAAGTCCTTTCTGGCATGCAACGAGGTTAGCTGCAAAGTCGAGCCTGGCAGCGTCTATAGGAGAGAGCAGCTTTCCCTATAGGACTGGAGGGAAATCTGATGCCTTTTCTTTTAGACTGGGAGGAGAACATCTCATCCTTTTTCACTATTCCGTCTGGCGTTTTGTTAAGGAATGCCTTCTGGATGTGATTCAACGCACAAGCCAGGTTCATGAAGAATTAAATCATTTTATTCCGTTTTCACATGCATTCAGGAGGGTTCTTACTTACATCTTTGGTGATCTAATTCTTTCTCTGGCTCATGGTGAAAAAGATAGTGTGCTCTGCCTTCCTTGCAGTTTAAAGTGTAGACAAAGGAATGGAAGAAGGCTGTAAAGCTCTTATTCCCCGCGTCTCTGGGAGCCGGAAATGACTGTAGATCAGCCAGTTACAGGAATGCTATTGGATGTCTAACTAAAGGCTACAATTCCCAGAGGCCACTTCTCTTAAAGATATATGGCAGTTCTACTTAGCTAAAGTTAAACGCTGTTTGGGACAGCACAGCACAAGTTGTTTGGTGAAGGTAGAACACATTTGTTTATTTGATTTATACCTCACCCTCCCCATCAAAGCAGATTCAGGGCGGAATACAAAAGATAAAACATAAGAAGAATGATAACATAGATAAAATCATGTAAAAACAATCCAATACCATAAAGTGCTAGCTAGTTGTAAACTAATACTTAGGGATAGTGGCAACAGTTATGTTAGTATAATCTCTTGTCTGCCTTGCTCATCAGCTTCTCAATCT
>NW_015210980.1:0-2067 GCF_001447785.1 Gekko japonicus | reverse complement strand
GGAAAGAAAGCTACCATTCTATTCTAAATTCCCTACTGGATATGGGGATAGGGAAAAGACTAATACAAATCACGATCTGAAAAGCTCAAAAAAATAGATCTTTTTAACCTATTGGTACAGGTTCTACAGAGATTAGTTCGATTATAAAGATATAAAGTTATTAGCTTGGCACAATTACTGCCCTTAGCACTCAAGCTTTAGTTTTACAGTCTTTTCTTCTTAGATTTACCTGGCAGGGGAGACACCTTGAACACATATTTTTCTTAGCTCAGGAAGGGTGACTCCAGAGCAAACTAATTCATGCAGTAGCCAAATCGCTCGCTCACAACTTTAATGCCAGTAGTTCACCAAGTAGAATTTTTGCTCACAAGACTCCACAGCTTAGAGGGAACACTGCTGAAGAGACTTGGGTTTGAATCGCGATTCAGCGATGAAGTCCCCAGTTGACCTGATGCCAGTCTCTTTCTCTCGACATAACCTACCTCACAGGGATGGTGTAGAAATAACACAGACGAAGAAAGACCCATGTAGATTGCCCCGTGCTATTTGGGCACGAAGTCAGCTCCAGTTTCTTGCCATGCTGAAATTCACATATCATAGCCAATTGCGGTTAAGATGAATACTTTTCCATCGTGGGTAAGAGGAGAGATATCACAAGAGCCAACCAGCTCAACACACACACACACAAAATTCAGCTTAAAAGTGCAGTCCTAAGAAGGGCTATACTGGAGTCCCCAAGGTGAAGTTTATGCCCGCCAAGTGTTTTTTAAAAGTGGGAGGGGCCAGGTAGGGCTTTTGCCCAGCCAGACTTCTGATTGGCCACTGGAGATCTGATTAGCTGTGCAGATTTTTTTACAATGTTGCTTTGGCCAGCGGCTGCCAACACAGCCCAAAGATCTTCACTGTGTGACTGAAGTTCAGCTGTGGCAGCCATTTTGTGGCTGGCTCCGCCTCCTGAGGCAGCCATTTTGTGGCTGTACCCACCACTACCTGTAGGAATTCCAGGCTCAAAAAAGTTGGGAGATCCCTGAGCTACACTGTACTAAGCTCATTGGCTTTAGTAGACTTTAAAAGGCGCACTGTAACGGGTTTGGTGTCATCTTCGCCCTCACCCAGACTTGAACAAGGGACTATCTTGGCAAAGTCTAAGGCTGTGATCACACGGGCAGTTTGGCCCGACACAGCTACCCCTCCCCTCCGGATCAAATGGGCGCAGTCAGACAGCCACATCCGTCAGGTGTTCCCCAGCCATACTTATCCCCAGGGGTCATTTCCTGCAGGAGCGCACAGGAGCAGAGCTCCGGCAGTAAAGAGCCCAGGGGGCGGGCACATGCAACAAGCCCTGCCCCCTGCTCCCAGCAGCCCTGGGCCACATTGAGCAAGAAGCAGCCAGGTAATGTGCAGAGCCCCCCCCCCCCTAGCAATCCAAAACAGTTCAGTGGCACCTTTAAGGCAAAGGTTTATTCAGGTACAAGCTCTCCATCCTCTGTGAGGGCAGATCTGTGTCCCCCCCCCCATAGCTAACAATCCAAAAGAGTCCAGTGGAGCCTGAGCGGTGGGTGTTGCCTTCTGACACACTTCTGGTGATGTCAAGGGGTGTGGCATATGCAAATAAGTTATGCTAATGAGTTATGCTAATGAGCTCCTGCACCTCTTTTTCTACGAAATGACTCCTGCTTATCCCGTCATAGGACGACTTGGAGCCAGGTTAAAAAGGCACCACATCACAAGTGGTGCTTTCAGTTCCCCGCACAGTCATTGAGCATGGCCGGATGTCTGAATGCGGGGGAGCGTGCGCAGAACGGATTTGGCAGTCTGAACATGCAGATCCGTTCTGCCGCTAGCGAAGGGTTATTTTTTTTAATTGCCTAGGTGCGCATGTGCATGCACATGCACGCTTATGTGCACACATTGATTTTGAAAAAAAATTGGCAGTGCACTCCAAAATTGGCTGAGGTGCTGCAATAATGTGGATGCTTTAGCACAGGATGTCTCCCTGGGTAACCCGCAGTAGGGTGTGCTGTGTGGCTGATATGCACCGCAACACTTTCAACCGGTTCAACTAGA
>NW_015210979.1:0-1956 GCF_001447785.1 Gekko japonicus | reverse complement strand
GGCCGGATCAACTATATCAAGGGAAGGGGGCTTTTTTAAAACTAGGTTGAGCTTGGGAGAAAGCCCTTTTTGCAACTGGATTAACTTGCTTCTCCAGCAATAAGCAGGGGCTTATAACTGAGTCAGCGAGGGTTGGCTGAACCCCATCGAAAGTGAGGAACAGGACGTCCTTGAAGACTTCTGCTTTCCCAACCAGCATGACTTCTGTCTTTCCAGGGTTCAGTTTCAGTTTGTTCACTCTCAGCCATTTCACCACAGCAGCCAGGAAGCCGTTGAGGACCTCTGCCCCATCCCTGCCTCCTCCTGCTCCTCCTGCTCCTGTTTCCCCCCAGCAGCCCCGGTGCCTTGCCCCGGAGAGGCCCCTCTGCCCCTTCCCTTCGGCTGGCTGCTCGGGCAGAGCTCTTGACCAGCCCTCCTGGCCTACGGAGGAGATCGCTCCAGGGGTCCAACCCTTCCCAGTCACTTTGTCCTGGGCTCCGGTTTACCTGCAGATGGGCAGTTCTTAGGTGTCTCTTCACCAGCGTCAGTGATGTCACTGCATTCTCTTTCGTCTTCTTTCTGTTTTCTTGATCTCTTTCCTTCTCCCTCTTCACAGCCAAGTGAATAAGCGTGTCTTTCCAGAGTCCGAGGCAACCCAAAAGAAAGGGGAAGGAGATGGAAGAGGAGGACCCAGAAGCCCTTGGAACTGGCAAGACATCAAGGAAAGGTCCCCATCCCATCCAAGCAGGGAGTGGTGCTGAATTTTGGGAAAGAGCTGTGCCAAAGATCCTGGATCAGGACACTGTGAGCTCAGAGGAATATTGTCGACTCTTCCGGCAGTTGTGTTATCAAGAGGCCGATGGGCCCCGAGAGGTCTGCAGCCAGCTTCATGGACTTTGCAGTCACTGGCTGGAGCCAGAGAGGCACACCAAGAAGCAGATGCTGGACCTGGTGATCCTGGAGCAGTTCCTGGCCGTCCTGCCCCCGGACATGCAGTGCTGGGTCAGAGGATGCGGGCCGGAGACCAGTTCCCAGGCAGTGGCCCTGGCCGAAGGCTTCCTCCTGAGTCAGGCAGAGGAGAAGAGGCAGGCAGAGCAGGTGAGGGGTTTTCATTCACTCAGTTCAAGCAGTGACCTTATCCTGAGGCTCCCCTGCCGGATATTTCTGTCTGTGTGTGCGTGTCAACTGCCATTGTTGCTTCCAATTTAATGGTGACCCTCTGATGTTCTGCTGTAATCCCGCTTTGCGCACTTCCTGCTTTAAGCTTCATTAGTAGTTGTTTCAGGTCTTCCCTATTTTCTGCCACTAATGTGGTGTCGTCTGCACATTGCAGATGGTTAACGTTCCTTCCGCCAGTTTTTACTCCACCTTCACCTAAATCTAATCCGGTTTTCCTTATGATACGTTCTGCATGTGGATTGGAAAAAAACTACATCGTAATCTGACTCCTTTGCCAGTGTGGAAACCATTCTGTTTCTCCGTCTTCTGTCCCAACAGTGGCCTCTTGCCCAGAGTACTGGTTGCGCATCAAACAACCAGATGTCGTGGCACGCACAGATGTCGTGGCACGCACAGATGTCTTGGTCCCCACAGTCAGAAGCGTTGATTTCCTTCTGAAATTCTCTCCTGTGCTGCATTAACCAATGGAAATCAGCAATATGATCTCAAGCGCCACTTCCTTTTCTGAATCCACCTGGGATATCTGGCATTTCTCTTTCGATACATGAGAACAGTCCGTGTTGTAAAATGTTGAGCATCACTTTACTTGCGTGAGAAAATTAATGCAATGGTCCAATAGTTGCTGCAGTCTTTGATGTCTCAGAGTTCTTTGAAACGGGAATGTAAAGTGAGTGTTTCCAGGCTCTGGGCCATTGTTTTGTTTCCCATCTTTATTAGGCATGTTCCTGTTAAGATTCTGAGGGACTCCTTTTCTGCGGCTTGGAATAGCTCTCCCGTAAAGGTAAAGGTTCCCTTGCT
>NW_015210978.1:0-1950 GCF_001447785.1 Gekko japonicus | reverse complement strand
CCATGAGTAAACCCCGGCCAGGGAAAGCCGGGGTTGTTGCACCCTCATCCTACTTCGACCTGGCCCTGGGAGGTGATATCCAAAGACTTTATCACGGATCTTCCACCCAGCAAGTCGATGACTGTCATTTGGGTGGTAGTGGATTTGTTTTCTAAGCAGGCACACTTCATTCCGTTTGCCTCTTTACCCACAGCTAAAGCACTAGCCAAAGCGTTTCTTTTACACGTCGTCCGCCTGCACATGCTCCCAGCCAAGGTGATGTCCGACAGGGGGACCCAATTTGTTTCCCGGTTTTGGGGGGAACTGTTGAAATTAATGGGGGTGGAACGGGGCCTGAGCAGTGCCTATCACCCAGAGACTGATGGCCAGACGGAACGGGTTAATCAGACCTTGGAGCAATACCTCCGTTGCTTCACCAATTATCAACAAGACGATTGGGTGGATCTGCTGCCCCTGGCCGAATTCTGTTATAACAACACTTGCCATTCCTCGACCGGACTATCCCCATTTAAGACTTTGTATGGCTACGATAGCCCACCGGTGCCCTTCCTGGAAGGGACCAATGACTTGGGACCGGGGGATGCAACTCAATGGTGTCAACATTTAAAAGAGTCGTGGCCGCTCCTTTGCGAGACTTTGAATATGGCCAAGGAGGCGTACAAGACCCAGGCTGACAAGAGAAGGGTGGAGGGATGGGTTCTGAAGCCTGGGGACTCTGTGTATGTGTCTACTAAAAACATTAAGGTCTTGAGACCTAGCCGGAAATTAGGTTGGAAGTACCTTGGTCCCTTTAAGGTGAAAAGAGTGACCAATGATGTGGCTGTGGATTTGGATTTACCTAAAAACTTGAGAAACCTTCATTCTACATTCATTTCAGCCTCCTGAAACGGGATTCTGGGTCAAGTCCCTGGTGTCCATCACAGCCGGTACCCCCTCCTATCTTGGTTGAGGGCGAGGAACATTATGAGATCTCTGAGATTCTGGACTCTAAGATTAAACGTGGAAAACTGTTCTATCTAGTTGAATGGCTGGAGTTTGGTCCCCAGCACCTCGAGTGGGTGGAAGCAGGGGATATTCAGGCCCCTCGGTTGTTGCGGAAGTTCCATAGCGACTTCTCGGACAAACCTGGAGATTTCCCGGAATGACCGGGAGACCTCCCGGAATGGTCGTGAGGAGCTCGGTTTTGAGAGGGCAGAATGTCAGCTATGCTGCCATAAGGGTTGGGGGTGTGGTGCTAGCTTGCCAGGACTGTTGCATTCTTTTTCAGCTTCTGTAATGCTTGCTTATCTATGGCCTTGCAGGTGGGGGGTTGTGTCTGGGATTCTATGGAACCGTGGGAGCGCTTTCGGTTCTCATCTTCGGCTCTAACGGCCTGGGGCTCCTTCTCCCGCGCGCGGGAATGTGGCTAATTGGCCTAAGGAAGGGTGTGTGTGCATACGAATACCCTATATCCCATTATGCTTGTAGGGGCGACGCCATTCTTAACAGTGCCTTTGTTAATGCATCTATAGCTCTTCAATAATGTATAACTTTTCCATGAAGCGTGTACTCAGTTGTTGGCTGTGGAACCTGACAAAGATGTATGTTTGACAGCATCTGCCTCCAGTTTTGCAGTAATGGAACTACATTGAATTTCTTGAGGGCGGCAACTGTCAAGTATTAATTTGCACGTGTGAAAGAACCTTCGCAGGTCCTGTCTCCTCAAACACAGTGAAAATAGAACTTTTCCACAGAGGCAAAGTAGATGTTTACCTACAAGCCCTTGGGCAATGGGTTAGTAAAAGAACAAAAGTGTCACTCGGTCCTGGACTGATCAACAGAGTCATAAATAAGTTTACAAAGCCCTAGTCCTGACAGCAACTACTACTGTGTGACAATTTTCAGGGCTTTTTCAGTCTAAACATGCAAGAATGATTTGGGGCTGATTTTGTTGTTGTTCAGTCGCACAGT
>NW_015210977.1:0-1938 GCF_001447785.1 Gekko japonicus | reverse complement strand
TCACTGACGGGGAACCGGCTCAGAGCCCCCTTCACTCTTCCTCTGGCCCATGTGTAATAGTGTTCCCGTTAGACAGCATGTGCCCCGCTTACAGAATTCGAACCCCAGGCCCTCTTCCCTTCTTTTATTTATTTATTTATTTATTTCAATTTATACCCCGCCCTCCCCGCTACGCGGGTTCAGGGCGGCTTACAGGAGGCATACGCCAATATAAAACATACATAAAACCATTTAAAATCGCTATGATCCAATAACATTATTAACAAGTTATTAACAAAGTGCTCTCGAAGTTCAACATGATATTTCCCAAGATGGTGTTATTGTGCTCTATTGCCTCTGCTCTATCTACTCTGCATCATCTGCTCCGGGAAACTGATGTTCCCTCCACCAGGGCCAGGTTAAGATGGAACAGTAGTGGTGATAGTGGCGGCCCCTACTCATACGCCTGGCGGAAGAGCTCCGTCTTACAAGCCCTGCGGAACTGTACAAGGTCCCGCAGGGCCCGGATCTCCTCCGGGAGCTCGTTCCACCAGGTAGGAGCTGCCACCGAGAAAGCCCTGGTAGTGGCCAGCCTGGCTTCTTTGGGGCCTGGCAAAGCCAGGAGATGTAGCATCCTAGACAGAAGTGACCATGGGGGAACATATGAGGAAAGGCGGTCCCTCAGGTAAGCTGGCCCCAAAACGTCATTGCACTTGGTTGCCAACTGACCCTTAACCTTGGCCTGCTCCTGTGCTGTTAACACCAGCTTGATCGCTAGGAGGAGCTCGTCACAGCAGAGAGATCAGCATTCCAGAAAAGAAATAAGGCCAGCAACTCTGCCTCTTGCCAATGGAAGAGCCTTCTTCTGACACATTCTACTCCCTGCGCAACTCATGAATGGCCCTCCCTCCATCTCCTGGCTCTCCCCAAAGCAAGCAAGCAAGCAAGCGGGGGCATGACCCCCTCTCCTCTCCCGTCCCCCAGCTCACCTCGCCCCAGGGGCAGCAGCCATAGGACGCATCCAGAGTACGCAGGCAGGAGTACTCCAGGGGACACATGCTGCCATCGGGACACGCAGCGCCAGAGTCCTCAGTCGGGGGCCTTGGGGGCAACATGCGCAGGGATACTCCTGGGAACTGGGAACAGAAGGAGCACAGATGAAAAAAGGGAAGCGTCTCTGCGGGGGCCTCAGGCTCCCCACCTGGAAACCACCTGCCCCGACACAAAGGTGGCACTGGAGGAGAAACGAACCGCAGAGTGCAGTGAGAGACAAACATGGCTGCCAAGAAAGTCAGGATTCAAGACAACAGTGGAACCTTTCAGATTTGGACTCGACGCACCCGACAGCAAGACTGTTCTGGCTTCCTTCTTGGGGAAGAGTCCCCTTTCTGAATCGACTGGTCTGCTAAGGACCCTCTGCACGTCACAGGGGATTCGGGAAAGCTGTGCAAGGCCAAGGGGTGGACAAAGGTGCTTCTCAGAGGCAACAATCCCAGTACAGACCCACTTTCCAGCGCAGGGAACTGGAAGGGGTGTCTCACTTGGTGCCGGACATGAGACACACAGATTTTTTTTTGGGGGGGGGGAAGGCCTACAATGCAGCGGCAAAGGCTCCTGCTACTTATGCCTTTGCACCAGAGGGAGGGCTGGAGAAAAAACAACAGACAAATTCAGAACACACACACACACAGAGGACATGTTTCCAATTTTTTCCAGTGGAAGAATTGGGAAACCCTGAGGAGTACTGCAAACGCTTCCTCTATCTTTTTCCTTTCGGAATTAGTGAAATGAGAGAAAAGGTTTTTAAGACAAATTTTCCTCATGCAAAATGTATAGCATGAAAATAACTATGTCAGATACCTACTGCATTATGCAGACGTAAACAACACATTTTCAAGGATATATTTGCTTAAATGTGAATACTTCTGGTAACAATCTCCCTTATATATAAAAGCCGAA
>NW_015210976.1:0-1970 GCF_001447785.1 Gekko japonicus | reverse complement strand
CCATCCGGGCGATGTGGTGGATATTCAGCACTCAGGGAATCCTGGACATGCTAGTCACAGATAACGGGACGGCGTTCACGTCCAGTGAATTCCAGGACTTCACGAAGTACTACTGTATCCACCACGTCTGGTCTGCCCCGTTCCACCCAGCAACCAATGGCCAGGCAGAGCGCATGGTCAGGACTATGAAGGATGCTCTCCGCTGCTTGGACTCCTCAGACTGGGACTATAAACTGGCTGCTTTCCTTTTCAGCCAGCAAACTACACCCCACACCACTACGGGGCGCAGTCCGGCAGAGCTACTTCTCGGCCGCCGCCTGACAACCCGGCTGGATTACCTGCACCCCGACCAGGCCTCTGCTGGATTACCTGCTCCCCGACCAGGCCTCTGCAGAGGCCCCAGCCACGGAGACACACAAGGCAGCCAGGGGATTCTTCCCAGAGAATCCCATGTACACCAAGAACTACACCCGGGGACCAGCCTGGATTCCGGTGCGAGTAGTATGAATTAAAGGTCCAAGATCGTACGAGGTTTCTTGTGAAGACGGGCAGATACTACACCGGCACATTGACCAGTTACGCCGCCGGAAGATGCCATTGGAACCCGAGGACTTGGACATTGCGGAGGCCTCGGATACCTCAGCCCTTCCACAACCGCCTGCAATCGAACACCTGCCTCTACCCTCGGTTGGACCCGAGGCACCTCTCTCAGCGGCACAGGGGATGCCAGCAGCGCCCCCTCAGCGCCTGTCCCGGTCAGCTCACCTCCGAGGGCTCCAGGGATGGAGACTGCAACAGTTCCCGAACTTCACCGCTCTACCGCACCACAAAGTTACCAGCCCATTTGAAGGACTTTGTCTGTGGGTGTATTGCAGACCAAGGGGGTTGGGGTGTAATGTATCCAGTTCAGACCGTGTGGCCAGCTTGGGCTCAACGCAGTCCAGCGCAAACGTCGAGCTTCGCTCAAAGAGACAATGGACTATGCGGATCCTAGCCCACGCCAATCAGTGGGCTAGGTTCCCAGCCGAGAGCCTATGGAACTCTCGGCCACTGTAAATAACCTATTGGGAAGTGGGTGTGTGTTATGGGTGGCCGTTCCAAGCTGGCCTGCGAGCCGGCTAAAGTTGTCTTGTTCCTGATCTAATAAAGTACGCTAAGCTGAAATCACTCATCCATCTGCGTACTTTTCAGAGTGGCTGCAAGGAGCAGTGGAGGACAAGATTGGAGGCCCAGCAGCAACACGTGGGCAACTTTCTTCAGGCAAGAAGATGGCAACCAGGGATGGTTCCAGGCCTAGGAGGGCCCTGGGCAAAGAGTGCCCAGGCCCCCTTCCCTTTCCTCACCGGACAACCACCAGGACCCCTGCTCATGCCTTCCTTCTAGCCCACCCACACCCTGACCTGACCATGTGTCCTTCCTTCCCCGGCCCATTTTTGAGCCTTCATGCGGGCTGTATGCTCCTTCTGTGACGGTGCTGTGCAGGTGGGAATACCACCACAGTGCCTGCCAGGACAGCCACCATTACACACCCCCTGCACGTCCTTCCCTGTTCACCTGGGGTTGGGGGCCTTGGTAGCAGCACACCCTGCTCAAAACCCTGGGCCCCGCCAGCTGCCCTGCCCTGACGACACCCTGAAAGTAATTTCGATTCCAGATCAGGCACCAGAATCATCAAGAAGAGAAAGGCCAGACCAAGACAGAATGACACCCGTCTCCCTTCAAGATGCCCATCCCAGAGACAGCGAGGAGTAATCTTAAGAAGTGATACCTTTAAACTAGATTTCTGAGTTGCCTAATTTAACTAAATTATCCAGTAGTGATCACTTCAAATTGTTTTTGCATTTTTTAAAAATTACAAACTATTGCCAATTTTTTCTGAAAACCATCGAATATTTCCAGTCTTCCCTCCCTATATTTAATCAGCTGCTTGTTCTGGTCCTTTTCCCAGGAACCCAAACTTTAGGAATCTC
>NW_015210975.1:0-1954 GCF_001447785.1 Gekko japonicus | reverse complement strand
TTACCATGTGCATATGTGTCAAACTGATATTGTTGTAAATCACCCTGAGCCCATCCGCAGGGAGGGCAGTATATAAATCAAATCAAATCAAATCAATCAATCAATCAATCAATCAATCAATATACTGTTGTGACATTATACACCATAATTCTCTAAGTACAGAAATTTCAGAAGGAGCCAGATCTATTTTAGCATGAAGACATCCTCGCAGATTCCATTGGAAGAGGGTCACCAGACAAGAAGCCTCTGATATAGCCCAAGTCCAACTGAGAGGAGGAATCTCAATGATTAGTAGCAGTGAACAGATATGCCTGATGACATAAACTAAGGTCAGGAAAGCCAAATGTTCCTTCCCCCAATGAGAACTCTTTAGAGAAATCTGAAGCAGTGAATAAACGCATGTACATTTCTGAAATAAAGTACTGATGCTATGGATACAGTTACAAGGTATATGAAAATACATTGAACATAACACACATATAATCCAAGGTATAATATTCATTCTGAGTGTGTTTACTTTGTGCCATAAGGAAAGGCTGTTGCATCAAAGATGTAATTCTTGATTTGTAAAACTGAATGAATCATTTTTAATATAAAAACAAGCTTTTCCCACTTGTGTTAGCTGAGTTATGCCTCCATCGATCCCGTGCTGAGTGACAAAATCAAGTTCCCTTTTTTCTACCGGATGGTTCCAAATGAAGAGCTCCAGTATGCAGGGATTGTTCAGCTGCTTAAGCATTTTGGATGGATGTGGGTTGGCCTCATCACGTCCGATGATGAGAGTGGAGAAACTTTTCTGCAGTCCCTGAGACCAAGGCTCCTCCAGAACAACATCTGTATTGCTTTTATACAAATGATGCCAATTTTATCAAATAGCTATCCAAATGAAATCACAGAAGGCATATGTTCTTCTCTCCGACTGAACAAAGTGAATGTGATCCTTGTCCACGGGGGTATTCTGTCTATAGATGAGTTACGAGTAATTCTACTTGAGTATGAGTCTGATGACTTGTCTCCAATGCAGAGGGTTTGGATCATAACTGCCAAGTGGGATTTTACAACGGTGATTGCTTGGGAAGGATTCCCAACACAGTCCCTCAACGGTACCTTGTCCTTTGCCCTGCACACAAATGTGGTGCCAGGATTTGAGGATTTCCTTGACAGGATAAGTCCAGTCAGGTCTCCTTCTCTCCACCCATTCTGGGAAGAAGCATTTAATTGTTCTTTCCCAATGGCTAATCAACCTTCCCCAGACCTTCCAATCTGCACTGGGCAAGAGAAGCTGAACAGCCTCCCTGGATCCGTGTTTGAAACAAGAATGACTGGTGAGAGCTACAGCATGTACAATGCTGCTTACACTGTCGCACATGCTCTTCATGCCCTGCACTCATCAACTGGCACATGGACAACAAGGGGACATCAAGGCAAAAGGAAACCTGGGAACATTCAGCCCTGGCAGGTGAGCCTGAGTACCTCTTTGGTCCCATCTCATTCTTCTATTGGCTTCCAAAGACAATTTCTGAAGGCCTCTTTTACACATTGGGGCATAGGTGGTGAAGCAAACATTATAGTCAGGATTATGTGTAGAAAGATTCTCAGTGAAGCAACCGAGAAGGTGATGAAAGACAGAAGGGACAAATTTAGTGGTCAGTGAATATCACTCTGTGTGTTCCAGTTAGATTTGAGTCCAGTAGCACCTCTGAGAGCAGGAAGGGTTTCAAGTGGCTAAATCAACCTTCCCCAGACCTTCCATTCTGCACTGGGCAAGGGAAGCTGAGCAGCCTCCCTGGATCCGTGTTTGAAACAAGGATGACTGGTGAGAGCTACAGCATCTACAATGCTGCTTTTGCCGTCGCACATGCTCTCCATGCGCTGCATGCATCGACTGGCAAGCGGACAGCAAGGGGACATGGAGGCAAAAGAAGCATTCAGCCCTGGCAGGTGAGCCTGAGTT
>NW_015210974.1:0-1653 GCF_001447785.1 Gekko japonicus | reverse complement strand
GGAGAATTAACTCCCCAACAGAAGCAATAGGTAAGAAATACTGGGCCCTAAGGGTTACTTAAAAGTGGTGGTGTACTATCTCCCACTTGATCAAACCCTTGAGGCTGATCTTGAGATGGAGTAGGAAATAAGGGAGGTGACTAAAGCAGATAATTTTATCATACCAGGAGACTTCAAGTGCCCTCACATTGACTGGGTAAACATGAGCTTGAGTCATGCTGTAGAAGTGAGATTCCTAGACATCATAAATGACTGTGCACTGGGTCATTTGGTCACAGAACAAACCAGAGGGGTACTGAACAAAAGGCTTCAAAAGAGCCAGTTTGGTGTAGTGGTTAAGTGCGCGGACTCTAATCTAGGAGAACCGGGTTTGATTCCCCACTCCTCCACTTGCACCTGCTGATGTGACCTTGGGTCAGTCACAAGATCTGGCACAGCTGTCCTTGGAAAAGAGCAGTTTGTGTCAGAGTTCTCTCAGCCCCACCCACCTCACAGGGTGTCTGTTGTGGGGTGGGGAAGGGAAAGGAGTTTGTACGCCGCTCTGAGACTCCAAGTGAAGGGCAGGGTATAAATCCAATCTCTTCTTCTTCTTCTTCTTCTTTTGACAAGATACCTCACCAAATACTCCCAAGTAAACTTAGCATTTAAACAAGCCCTGGTTAAATGATTGGAAGCAAAGAGTAGGAATCAATGGACAGTTCTCACAATGGAGGGAAGCAAGAAGTGGGGTCCCACAAGGACTCTTTAATTTGGACTGGTATTCATTAATTCATCAGTGATCTGGAACTAGGGGTAAGTAGTGCAGTGGTCAGGTTTGCAGATGACACAAAATTATTCAGGGTGGTGAAAACCAAGGTTGACTGTGAAAAAGCTGTTTAGAAATGAGACGACTAAAGGGGGACATAAATGATAGAGGTTGAGAAAATTATGCATGGTTTTCCTCCCATTTTTGGTGCAGCAACTTCAGTCGCAGCGAGGGTTGCTCCCTCGTTTTTTGCTGAATTGCCAGTTTGTAGGGGGGCTTGAGGGCTCTCAAGCTCCTTGGGTACCCCTGGAGAGGGACCCAATCCAGAGGACTTCGTCAGGGGCTCCTCGCAAGCAGCGGCAGTGGGTTGTAGCCCCAGAAGCGTCCTGATGGAAAGAACCGGTAAGAGCTCTCTATGGCAGATGAGAGCGAAGCTGTGAGTCTTGGCAAGAAGTGGGCATCAGAAATCTTTACCTCGATTACCTGAGAAAGACTATCACTGTGAGTATACCTTCTGCACTTAAATCTTCAGACTCCCTTATCTGAACTATTTTGAGCCCTTTAACGTTTAAATACCGACATCAGAAAGCGAGGGGGGGAAGAATGCTCCCTCCCACCTCACTTCTCCTGTTCAGCGGCTTGCAAGAGAGGCAGCAGAGATTTAACTTCAACTTCGACTGGGCTTTAAGAAAGGGAAAGACAATTCAAAAATGAGAAGACCTTTCTTTTAAACTTCATAAAGACGTGTATTTGACCTGTACCTGATTTGTAACTCCTCCGAATTATATCTTGCCTTTCTCTCTTTCTTTGATGGATGGAACTTGTAATTTTGAAGCCTTAATTATCGTTCCTGGAACAGGATATTATGGCTTTTGTGGATTATAACATTACTAGAAATAAGGCCCGTT
>NW_015210973.1:0-2060 GCF_001447785.1 Gekko japonicus | reverse complement strand
AAAACAAACTTTGATAGCAAATGGTTTCCAATACTAGAATTCTTATTACACCATGAATTTATCTCACCAGAATGGAAGCAACGGCAGAAATGGCTTTGAATCTTAATCTTCCTCAGGGCATACAATACATTCAATTTTATTATCAATATACTCCCATCTGACTTAGTGTTAAGGACACCTCCCACTCATGACACTCCAAAGTACTCTGTGCTATACTCAAAACAGGATCTAAGTTATACCTTTTACTGAAATTACACTACTGTTAAAATGTTAAATTGTTGTTAAGTTGAATAATGTAACTAACCCAACTAACTAACTAACTCTGGCCACCAAATGAGAAGGGAGCACTCACTAGAGAAGACCCTGATGCTGGGAAAGATTGAAGGTCAAAGAAGACGGGGACGGCAAAGGATGAGATGGTTGGACAGTGTCATCGATGCAACGAACATGAAATTGAGCCAACTTCAGAGGACAGCGGAAGACAGGAGGGCCTGGCGGGAGCTGGTCCATGGGGTCGCGAAGAGTCGGACTCGACTGTGCGACTGAACAACAACAACAACAACTAACCCAAGCTTTTTATCAATTACATTTCTGTACATTCTAAAATAGAAAATGTACTGCACTGTTATGTCATTTTACTCTTTTTCATTCTACAATAAAAATTATAAACAAATATAAAGAAAAGAAAAGAAAAGAAAAGGGGTTGGGCAGCCGTGTTGTCATGTACTTCATCAATGATGAAACTGCCTTTCTTTTTTGCACATGTGATCAGGTTTGTTTTTCTGGGAGAACACACCAGAAAGGGGTTCCAGACCTCTTCAACAAGTGTTTTCAGTATGCAGATTGAAAACTTCATTTCCCTCTTCTTTTTTTTAAGCCCTGGTTATAACATCATAACATTGTAAAAAAAAAGGTGGAATGTATCATGGGGAACAACATGGTTGCTGCCATTTCAAAGGTCCCCTGCTCCTCCTTAGTTGCAACTAAGAAAATGGCCGGTGATTGTTGAACTGGATACATCAATTCATAACACTTTTATTCAATAATTTTTTTAAAAATATATTTTTTCAGTTTTCCACAGACATATCACATAAACCGACAAAACACATAGGACCAAACATCACAAAGAACATAAAAAGGAGCACTTCTGGCAAGTTATCTCAATGTTCCATATATGTTGTATACAAATTATTTTATGCATCTAACTGCTTTTTAATATGTTTATATATTTCTGGATTCTATATATTTTCTGCTGGTTAAAATGTTTATCCTTGCAAATAGATTTTTTCTTTTTTTATCTTGTAGTAACAAAGTCAGCTTGTCCATGTCTGCCATTTCCATTAATTTATAGATTATTTCTTCTTTTGATGGAGTTTCTTCCTGTTTCCAATATTTTGCATACAAAATTCTAGCAGTTGTAACAACATGTACAATCATAAATCTATCTGGTCTTTTAAAACCTTCTGGTATAACAGTTGTAATAACATGTACAATCATAAATCTATCTGATCTTTTAAAACCTTCTGGTATTATATTCAATAAAAACAATTCTGGTACAAATGGAATAGTTATCTCTAACATTTTCTGTAATATCTCATGTATCAATGCCCAATATTTCTTGCTTTTTATACAAGACCACCACATATGGAAAAAGGAACCAGTATTTTGTTTACATTTCCAACAGTTATTTGACATATTTGGATACAGGTTTGCTAAAACCTCTGGTGTCATATGCCATCTATAAAATGTTTTCTTTATATGATATAGCTTTAGTATATTTAATATTTGTTTTCCATATCTTAGCCCATTGATCTAAATCAATATTATGACCTATATTTTGTGCCCATTTTATCATTGAGGACTTCACCATCTTGCATCTTTATATCCAATAATAATAACATTTTTAATGAACTTTTCTTCCGAAGATGATAAAATCTTATCTAAGTCTGTTTTTCATAAAAGTCAATTTGTTTGTCTTTAATATATCTAGAGTTGTGCTCTTTCCCAGTAATTCAAATATGTAGCATGATTTTGGAGAGTCTCTTGTGATTTTAAGTTGT
>NW_015210972.1:0-1960 GCF_001447785.1 Gekko japonicus | reverse complement strand
GGGCTAGGGTTTGAGTTAGGGTTAGGGTTTGTGGTGAGGATTAGGGCTAACGTTAGGGCTAGGGTTAGGGTGAGGGTTTTGTTAGGGTTGGCGCTATATTTAGGGTTACGTTTAGGGCTATGGCTAGCGCTAGGGAGGGTTATTATAAGATTAGGGTTAGGGTAAGGGCTAGGGCTAGGGCTAGCATTAGGGTTTGGGTTAGGGGTAGGGCTAGGGCGATGGCTAGGGTTAGGATACAGTTAGGGTTAGTGTTAGGGCTAGGACTAAGGCTACCATTAGGGTTAGGGCTAGGGTTAGGGCTAGGGTTAGGGTTAGGATATGGTTTGGGTTAGGGTTAGGATTAGGGCTAGAGTTAGTGTTAGGGTTAGGGCTAAGGCTAACGTTAGGGTTGGGGCTAGGGTTATGGTTACGGTTAAGGCTATTGTTAGGTTAGGGCTAGGGCTAGTGCGAGGGGTAGGGTTACCATTAGGGCTAGGGCTAGCGCTAGGGGTAGGGTTAGGATAGGATTAGGGGTAGGGGTAGGGCTAGGGCTAGGGCTAGGGTGAGGGATAAAGATAGGCATAGGGATAGGGTTAGGATTAGGGTTGAGGTTAGGGCTAGGGTTGCGGTTAGGGTTTGGGCTGGAGCTAGCGCTAGGGTTAGGGTTAGGGAAACGGCTAGGGTTAGGGCTAGGGATAAGGTTTGGGCTAGGGCTAGAGCTAGGGTTAGGGTAAAGGATGGGGCGAAGGCTCGTGTTAGGGTTAGAGTTGGGGTTAGGGCTAGGGTTCGGGTTAGGGATAGGGATAGAGCTAGTGCTAGGGTTTGGGTTAGGGCTACGGCTAGGGTTTGAGTTAGGGTTAGGGTTAGAGCTAGGGTTTGGGCAGGGGTTAGGGTTAGGGTTAGGGTTAGGGCTAGGGCTGGGGTTAGGTTTAGGGTTAGGTCTAATGTTCGTGTTAGTGTTAGGCTTGGGGATAGATGTAGGGTTTGGGCTAGTGCTAGGGTAGGGCTAGGGTTAGGGTTAGGGCTAAGGTGAGTGTAAAGGTTAGGGTTTGTGGTGAGGGTTAGGGCTATTGCTAGGGCTTGGGTTAGGGTGAGGGCTAGGGCTTGGGTTAGGGTTAGGTTTAGGGCTAGTGTTAGGGTGAAGGCTAGGGTTAGGTTTAGGGTTAGATTTAGGGCTAGGGCGAGGGTAAAGGTTAGGGTTTTGATAGGGTTGGGTTTATTTTTAGGGTTAGGGCTATGGCTAGCCCTAGGAAGGGTTAGGGTTAGGGTAAGGGCTAGGGCTAGGGCTGGGGTGGGGGTTAGGGTTAGGGCTAGTTTTTGGGTTTTGGGCTACCTCTAGGGTTAGGGTTATGGTTACGATAGGATTAGGGTTAGGGCTAGGGCTAGGGTTAGGTATAGGGTTATGGTTAGGGCTAAGGCTAGCATTAGGGTTAGGGTGAGGGTTAAGGCTAGGGTTAGGGTTAGGGCTACGGTTAGTTTTTGGGTTAGTGGGAGGGTTAGGGTGAGGTGTAGGGTTAGGTTTAAGTTTAGGGCTAGTGGTAGGATTAGGGTTAGGCTAGGGCTAAGGCTAGCATTATGGTTAGGGTTAGGTTTGGGGTTCGGGCTATGGAAAGTCCAAGGATTTGGGTTAGGATAGGGTTAGGGTTAAAGCTAGGGATAAGGCTAGGGTTAGGGCTAGGGCTAGGGCTAGGGCTACGGTTAGGGTTAGGGTTAGTGTGAGGGTTAGGGCTAGGGAGAGGGCTAGGGATAGGGTTGGGGCTAGGGATAGGGTTAGGGTTAAAGCTAGGGCTGAGGCTAGCATTAGGGTTAGGGTTACATTTGGGGTTATGGATCGGGATAGGCCATGGGTTTGGGTTAGGATAGTGTTAGGGTAAAATCTATTGCTAAGGTTAGGGTTTGGGCTAGGGCTAGGGTTAGGGTTAGGTTTAGGACTAGGGTTAGGGCTAGCGCTGGGTTAGGTCTAATGTTAGTGTTAGTTTTA
>NW_015210971.1:0-2373 GCF_001447785.1 Gekko japonicus | reverse complement strand
TTAATTAAGAAATTAAGGCAATTTGGCTAGCACTATGACTATCCTCTACAAGGTGTCATGCAGCCTGAGCACCACCCCCACATGGGGGGCACCTTAGTCAGCCAGCTTTGACACCTATTACCGAATAAATCAACGCTGCCACATATCCAGTACAGGGTTAGATCAAGCCAATTGTACATTACGCTTGTTAAAACGGCATACAACTTAGCAACATGTTATCTGCTCAGGACATCCTCAAGCACCCAGTCTTGCCACCAAGATGGGGAACAAAATCTATTCCATTCCTGTTAACAATGTCTCTGTGTTAAGTGCCGTCAAGTCACTTCCTACTTATGGTGACCTTATGAATTAATGACCTCAAAAACATCCTATCGTTAACCGCCTTACTCAAGACTTGCAAATTGAGGGCCGTGGCTTCCTTGATCGAGTCCGTCCATCTCATGTTGGGTCTTCTCCTGCTGCCTTCAACTCTTCCTGGCATTACTGTTTTTTCCAGTGACTCTTTCTTCTCATAATGCGACGAATGTTCTTTAGCTTCTAAAGAGAATTCAGGCTTCATTTGAGCTAGAACCCACTGATCTCTATTTTTGGCGGTCCACGATAGCCGTAAAATTCTCCTTCAACATCACTTTTCAAAGGGACCTACTTTCTTCCTGTCAGCTTTCCTAACTGTCCAGCTTTCGCATCCATTCATATGGGGAACACTGTGGTGTGAATTATCTTGATCTTGGTCACCAGCGACACATCCGTACACCAGTTCGGTATAGTGGTCAGGAGCGCGGACTCTAATCTGGGAGAACTGGGTTTGATTTCCCCACTCCTCCGCATGCAGCTGCTGGTGTGACCTTGGGTCAGTCACAGTTCTCTCAAAGCTGTTCTCTCATGAGCAGTTCTTGAAAGAGCTCTCTCAGCCCCACCTACCTCACAGGGTGTCTGTTGTGGGGAGGGGAGGGGAAGGGAGATTGTAAACTACTCTGAGACTCCTTCAGGTAGTGACGGGAGGCATATAAATCCAATCTCTTCTTCTTAAGAATATTTTCTAGCTTCAAGGCTGCCCTTCCCAGTCTCAATTTTCTTCTGATTTCTTAGTCGCAGTCTCCCTTTTGGTGGATGATGGAGCCAAGTAAAAGAAAAACTTGGACAATTCAGTTTCTTCATCACCAACCTTAAAGTTCCATAATTCCCCAATAGTCATTACTTTTATTGATGTATTCTATTAAGAATAACTACACGATATATGTGTGTATTATATTCACGGTTTATATAATGAAGTAGAAACCAAACAAAACTGTATGCAAAGTAGCCCATAACCACCTTGTGACAGAGCAGTTGATCACTTTCTTTCCAGAACTGTCTTCTGCCAGCAGACGAAGACTTCTTGGATCATCTTGGATTCCTTCAATGATCCCTCCTTGCCTGTCCTATGTTTTAATGACTAGTTTTTTTTTATTATATATGTATTTTACTTTTGGCTTTAATTGGTTGCATTATGTTTTATAATGATCTGGGGTTTTTTAGCTGCCTTGGTAGCCCTGGTTGGGAAGAAAGGTGGGCTATACATTTATTTGTGAATAAATAAGAAGAAGATGTTGATGAATCTGTTTATGAATAAAATTAACCTATGTAAATATCTCATTCATTTTATTTAAACTTTACATTATGGAGTACCACTTGGTGTACACAATGTATCAGCCATAAGTTTACAAAAGTCACAACCTTGAGAGCCAGTTTGGTGTAGTAGTTAAGTGTGCGGACTTTAATCTAGGAGAATTGGGTTTGATTCCCCACTCCTCCACTTGCACTTGGCTGGATGACCTTGGGCAAGCCATGGTTCTGTCAGAGCTGTTCTTGAAAAAGATCAGTCTCTATCAGAGCTCTCTCAGCCCCACCTACCTCACAGGGTGTCTGATGTAAGCCGCTCTGAGACTCCTTTGGGTAGTGAAGGGCGGGTTATAAATCCAATCTCTTCTTCCTTTTCTTCTTCTTCTTCTTCTTCTTCTTGTGTTACACCACAGATCAACACTATGCATAACATTTTCAACAGTTTTAATCTCATTTTTAGGAAATATGAAAAAGGCTGCCAGTTTTTGGAAGGCTGCAGCACACTCCACCAAAATCCACCCACTGGGTTGCATTCTCTTCATGCGAGCATTCTCCACATACAAATATATGGAAACCCAATGCCTCAAAACACAGCTACTGCACACTCCCAAACTTTGCTACATGCTTTCTTCAAATAGGAAGTCTGGCAGGCTCTCACCAAAGGAATTTGATGAACTAAAAGCATTGCTCTTTCTTTCTAGTAACTGATTAGTCTAAGGACTCCACATTCACAAGGTAATTCCTTCTTCGTGTCTACATGGCTGAAGACCC
>NW_015210970.1:0-2025 GCF_001447785.1 Gekko japonicus | reverse complement strand
TCCAATCTCCTCCTCCTCCTCTTCTACATGGCCATCAGTGAATACTGTTGGATACCAACAAGGGTCCGCTTCTAAATAACATCAAATAGTTTTGACAGTCTGGAGTCAAATACTGTCAAAGCTTGCAGGGCGGAAAAGAGCATTAGCGCAGGCCCACCCACGCTATCGATCCTTTGCAAGATTCATAAGCGCACTTTTCCTTCCCAAAGGAAATCCGAGGAAGTCCATATAACAAACACAAAACGACATTACAAATACAGCAGACATGTAGTACCATCACACAACAAGGGAAATAAAAAAGGAAACTGCGTGAAAGCAGGCAAAACCAATACCGACTGCATTCCAGGAAAAGACAAAAACTAGTTTTAAAGTACGTCTCTCAAGTGCATGCTGAATGATAAAGTCATGTCTCTGAAATCTTTTTCTTTTTCTTTTTTTGAGCGTGTGGAATAACTGCAGTTTCCATCCCAATTTCTGGAGCTGCACACACATGAATACACGTGAAGCTGCCTTCTACAAAGTCAGACCCCTTGGTCCATCAAGGCCAGCACTAGTGTTCCCTCTAAGCTGAGTTAGTGTGAGCTAGCTCGCAGTTTTTGAGTCTCTGGCTCACACATTTTTGTCTTGGCTCAGGAAGGAGGGCTCCAGAGCAAACTAGTTTATCCAGCAGCCAAATCTCTTGCTCACAACTTTAATGCCAGTAGCTCACAAAGTAGAATTTTTGCTCACAAGACCCCACAGCTTAGAGGGAACATTGGTCAGCACTGTCTAAGCTAAGCAGCATCTGTCCTGGTTAGTATTTGGATGGGAGACCACCAAGGAATTCCAAGTTTGCTATGCGGAAGAAAGCAATGGTAAACTCTCTCGCTCATAGTCTATTACCTTGAAAACCCTACAGGGTTGCCATAAGTCTCTACAATATGATAGCCCTTTCCACCACTTCTCAATCTTTGATGGCTACCATACCATCAAAGGTGCCCATCCTGAAATTGATTGCCCATCAATTTCATCAGGTGCCCCTGAATTCTAGTACTATGAAACAGGGAAGAAATGTCCTGTCTATCCACTTTCTCCATCCTAGGGGTGGTCATTCAGATATACACACAGAGATGCCCCCGGAATTACAACCAATCTCCAGAAATCAGTTCCCCAGGACAAAATGGCTGCTTTCGGGGGGGGGTGGACTCTATGGAATTCTACCCTGCTGAGGCCCCTCCCCTCCTCAAATCTGGCCCTCCCCAGGCTCCACCCCCAAATCTTCAGGCATTTCCCAACACAGAGCTGGCAATCCCAGCTATCACAGCATCCATTTCCTCCCCTGCAACGAGAAGCATGATTATTATTTTTATCGGCAACTGAATAGAATTATATCAGTATATCTGTACAGTAGTACGTGTGTCAGGTTCTCCGGTTTTCTTTCTTTTTTTTAAGTAAGTCTCTATCCCCTTCCTTGGCAAGACATGCCTTTTTATATGTCCACAATGTAAAGCACTAGAGATTTACTTTTTAAAAAAATGAAAGCTAGGATTTCAAAGAATTTGGTACACCTATCGCTATATTGAAGTGTCAGTATAACACTATTCGATGAAAAGTTAAAGAAAACAAAAAGCCCCTGGCTGCAGTGGACATTGTAAGAGCCAAGCTTCATGAAACTCCAGGAGCCCAACTGCTCACCTGCCATTTTCTGGCTGGGGCCGGGTTCTTGTTGCCTCTGATAAACGCAGCAGGAAGAAGCCTCCACCTGGGACTACCCCAGCATACTAAATCTGGGGTTGGCTTTCTCTCTTTCCCCTCCCCATTCCTGCCACAAGGGGGCGGTATGACAAAAATAATGGTCCTGAATTTTCAAGATCCCCCCTCAAATATTTGGAGGGGGGGAATCCAAAAACGATACCAACACTTCCGAAAAGTCGGGGTAACGAAAACAGTGCCGCGTCCGAAATCCGGACATAAAATCAGCGCAAAACTTTTGAAGGGCACATCCCACCCCCGTGCATAAATTTATTTGTTGTTGTTCAGTCGCAC
>NW_015210969.1:0-2287 GCF_001447785.1 Gekko japonicus | reverse complement strand
CGTTGCAGGAAGGGCGAATGTACGAGATAGAGACTGCACATGGAAATCCCACCTAAACATCATAGAACACGTGTACATGATACAAACAAAAGTACAGAACCAACACTGAAAAACAGAGACGTTTTTATTTTATTATTTAGATGCTTATACCCTGATTGTCTCCCCAGTCAGAACCAAAGCAGCTGGTCTGCCCTCTTCCATTGTAAGCAAATCAATAAAAAATAAACACATGGTCCAAAGACAGAAAGCAATCTTGGCCTCTCTGATGATTTGGCAAGCGAGGTGAAGCTTTTAGGTTGGCCAGACCTCCTGCCTGTGTTTGGCCAACCCGGCGGTGTGTTCTGTTTGCGCTTGTTTCCAGCTCTCCGGCTGTCAGGGCCTGGACTGGGGTGCAGCTGCCGATCGCCCAACTTGGGCCCTCACAAGCATATTTGCCCAGTCATGCTCGTTCGGCGGCTTGCAGCCTGCCTATCCAGGTTTTCTGTCCTGGTAAAAGGCGGAGTGTCACTTGTTTGCTTTTCTCCGAAGGCCTCCTCAACTGCCATGACCCCAAGGCACTTTCTTAGTGCCAATCTGATCCCTCGGCCTCCCTGTGGCTAGCGTCGCTATCAACGCCGACTGCATTTCTTTATTTAGAACTTTTCTTTAAACCCCACTTTTCTTGTGATTTTGCCTGCAATATGTAACCAGGGCTCTTTTTGTAGAAAAGCCCAGCAGGAACTCATTAGCATGATAGGCCACACCCAACAGCAGACACTCATTAGCATATTAGGCCACACCCCTGAAAGCACAGCTTATTAGCACATTAGGCCGCACCCCCATGTTACCAGAAGTGTGGTCATCCAGCCACACCCACCTTTTGCTTGTTATTCTGTTTACCTTGTTTGTTGTCAAAACCCAGGGCTTTTTTTGTAGCAGGAACTCCTTTGCGTGTTAGGCCACACACCCCTAATGTAGCCAATGCTAATGAGTTCCTGCTGCTGGGTGTGGTCTATTATGCTAATGAGTTCCTGCTGGGCGTGGCCAACTCTGGAGCCAGCCGGAACTCCGTTCCTGTGCGTTCCTGCCCAAAAATAGCCCTGTCAGTAACGCCAGTAAAAATGTGCCTACTGATGCTCACTGCACCATCGTGTTCTCTTCCTTCTTTCGGTGACTCAACTGCCATTTGGAGACCTTCAGAAAGGCTCCAGCTATTTGGTGGTGGACGTTCTACAGGATAGTGTGGAGCTCTGGGCAGGTGGGCATTGCTGTGCCAACCTGCTTCCCTTCTTCAGTTGCTGAGCGATTGGATGGGAATTGCTCCCAGCTTTGCAGCAGCTAATAAGGTTAGCCCGATCTCATCAGGTCTCAAAGTCGGGTTGGCCTCATTTAGTATTCAGATGGGAGACCACCAAGTAAGTCCGAGGCTGCTACATGGAGGCAGGCCATGGCAAACCACCTCTGAACTTCTCTTGCCTTGATAACCCTATGAGGTTGCCATATATCAGCTGCAACTTGATGGTGCTTTCTACTACCATTAAAATCATTTTGGAACGGTTCTGCCGCTGCCGCTACTCAGTCGGCTGGCCAATGGCGTTGCGGCCACATTAGCCTTGATAGGCATTATGACGTTTCTGGGCTCAAAGCCGCAGTGAGGTGGGAAGATCTGATGCTGTGACTCTGACCACAGGTGGTCACAGCAGTCTAACACCAGCATGCTTGCCCTCCAAGTTCATCCCCCCCCGCAAGGTTTGTGGCATCCCTGCCAATAACCAGGGGTCATTTCCTGCAGGAGCGGAGCTCCGGCAGTAAAGAGCCCACAGGGCAGGCACATGCAACAAGCCCCACCCCCTGCTCCCAGCAGCCCTCAGTCAGAGCAAGAAGCAGCCAGGTAAGTTGCAGAGCTCCCCCCAGCCCCCCAGTCCAAAACAGTCCAGTGGAGCCTAAGCGGTGGGTGTTGCCTTCTGACACAGTTCCGGTGATGTCAGGGGTGTGGCACATGCAAATAAGTTATGCTAATGAGTTACGCTAATGAGCTCCTGCACCTCTTTTTCTACGAAATGACCCCTGCCAATAACTAGGGTTTGATGAAACCCTGTTTTTTATAAACTCAGCCCTTAAGAATAAATAGGTGTCCTCAGTCACTGTTGGTTTGAATGAGTTTCCCATCGGTGTTGACAGCCGAAGGTGTCGTCGGAGTCCTTGGAAAAGTGTGCCTTACTGCATGTGGGCTAAACACTTGGCTGTCCTAGGCGGATGATCCAGGCTTCAATGAGCACTTCATCTTACAAGGCTGTGGTTGCAATCC
>NW_015210968.1:0-2156 GCF_001447785.1 Gekko japonicus | reverse complement strand
TGCTGGATACGAGCCATTTGGTTTGCTCCGTAAGAACAAGCAGAATAATTTTGGCCCAAACAACCCTTCGGCCTTAATCCCCCAACTCCAGTTGACCTCTCTATCGACAAGAGTAAAACTGGCAATCAATCAATTTACTTCTACAGTCCTTAGACCAGCCATACAAAAAGAAGAAGTAAAACTGGCAATGGGCGTGAAGTGTTGGGTTGGCCTCGGAAAGATTCATGCAACTCTTCCTGGCTGAAGAGAACACCACAAAAAGAAAGCTCTAAGAAGTGAAAATAAGAAATACTGTAATCTTGCCTATTCATCAGGAAATAATTGGTGTTTTTTTCCATTTAGTGGGCACAGTGTGATTTCGAAGGGTCGCCGGAAGAGCTGCCGTTTCCCAAGGACAGCGCTGAGTGTGAAGGATGGTTCCAGTGTCCTAGTAAGATGCTTAATGTCTTTTTTCCCTTCCACTCTGGTCTTTCCTTCCCTGATCCATGTTGGCAGTGATATAAAAAGCTTGTACTAATCCCCAGAGCCCTCAAGAAAGTGAATTAGATAGAGAGGGGCCAGGTCAAGGCAGACACTATCACTGGCCGTTGATGTTAGTGGAAGAGAAGTCACAAGCCTTCTCCTGGCCAATTCGAAAGTTTCTTCTTTCTGTCAGCCTTGTAGATCCCACATGGCTGGACTCAAAAGGTATCGTGGGTTAAAGGTACCTCGAGGTTTGGAACCGGATGTTAAAAATAAACGGCAGCTTACCAAGTCCGCCTCCCCTCCATCATTTTTCTCAAAAAACAAATAGAATCGGGGCTGAATAAATATTGGTTCATTGTGGGGCGGGGTGAGGTTGAGGTTGTACATCTGTCCTGGGTGGCAAAAGATCTACCTGCCCCCTGCACATTGTAAGACAGGGTTAATAGTCTACTTTCTTCTCCAGCTACTGACACCTCTGCAGCTAATGTCAAAATGAACAAATTTAGAGTCCAGTGGCACCTTTAACACCAGCAAAGGTTTATTCAAGGTGTGAGCTTTCATGTGATTATAAAGTTATAAGCTTGTTATTTAGTTTTGTCTTTACATATCTTAAAACATCTTCACCATGTTAATTTGCTGTTCAGTCTCTGTATATGAGGTTTGGTGTAGTGTTTAAGTGCGCGGGCTCTAATCTGGGAGAACCGGGTTTGATTCCCCACTCCTCCACTTGCACCTGGCTGGATGATCTTGGGCAAGCCATAGTTCTCGTAAGCCATAGTTCTGATAAGAGCTGTTCTTGAAAAAGAGCAGTTTCTGTCAAGAGCTCTCTCAGCCCCACCTACTTCACAGGGTGCTTGTTGTGGGGAGGGGAAGGGAAAGGAGTTGTAAGCCACTCTGAGACACCGTTGGGTAGTGAAGGGCAGGGTATAAATCCAATCTTCTTCTTCTTCTTCCTCCATTCCAGTGTATTTGAAGAAATGTGCGTGCACGTGAAAGTTCATACCTTGAATAAACATTTGTTGGTCTTAAAGGTGCCCCACTGGACTCTAAATTTGTTCTACTGCTTCAGACCAACATGGGTGACCACCTGGAACTCATGTCAAAATGAACACACATGAAGCTGCCTTTTGCTGAATCAGACTTTCGGTCCATCAAAGTCAGCATTCTCTACTCAGACTGGTGGCAGCTCTCCAGGGTCTCAGGCGGAGGTCTTTCACATCACCTACTACCTGATCCTTGAATTGGAGATGCCAGAGATTGAACCTGGGACCTTCTGCATACCGAGCAGATGCTCCACCACTGAGCCATGGCCGCCTTCCTGCCTTCCTGTCCTTACAAGGGCCACTGAAGTGCCTAACAATTTAAAACGTACAAGGTAAAATTACATTTTAAAACCATTATGCCACCTATTACATTACTCAGAAGGGGACAGAAAACATAGATCACGGGAGTCAAACATAATGCCCGGGGGTCAGAACTGGCCCATCTAGGGCTCTTACCTGGACCTCAAGCAACTCTCTTATTGTGTATGGAAATGTAAGGCACTCCCCCTTTTGTGGTATCCCTTGGGAAAAAACCTAGTCTTGCATTATGATGAAATACATTTATTGGGGGTTCTGTGGGTTCCCCAGTAAATCAGTTGCTTTTGCTGCTAGGAATCATTTGCTTTTGTTTATATTTTGAGTAAAAAA
>NW_015210967.1:0-2235 GCF_001447785.1 Gekko japonicus | reverse complement strand
GGGGTTAGGGTTAGGGCTAGAGCTAGGGCAAGGGTTACGGTTAGGATTAGGTTGAGGGTGAGGGCTAGGGTAGGGGCAGGGGTAGGGCTAAGGCTAGTTTTAGGCTTAGTGTTGGGGTTACGGCTACAGTTGGGGCTAGGGATAAAGCTAGAGCTAGCGCTAGGGTTAGGGTTAGGGCAAGGGCAAGGGCTAGGGTTAGGGTTAGAGTTAGGTTTAGGATTAGGGTGAGGGCTAGGGTTAGGGTTAGGGTTACGGTTACGGCTAGGGCTAGGGTTAGGGTTAGGATAAGGGATAGGGTTAGAGGTAGGGGTAGGGGTAGGGCTAAGGCTACCATTAGGGTTAGGGTTGGGGTTAGGGCTAGGGTTAGGGCTACCGCTAGGGTTAGGGTTAGGTTTAGGGCTAGGGTTAGGGCAAGGACTAGGGTTCGGGTTAGGGCTAGGGCTAGAGTTAGGGTTAGGGTTAGGGTTAGAGTTAGATTTAGGATTAGGATTAGGATTAGGATTAGGATTAGGATTAGGATTAGGATTAGGATTAGGATTAGGATTAGGATTAGGATTAGGATTAGGATTAGGATTAGGATTAGGATTAGGATTAGGATTAGGATTAGGGTTAGGGCTAGGGTTAGGGTTAGGGTTACGGTTACGGCTGGGGCTAGGGCTAGGGTTAGGGTTAGGGCTAGGGTTAGGTTTAGGATAAGGAATAGGGCTAGGGCTAGGTTTAAGGTTAGGGTTAGGACATGGTTAGGGTTGGGGTTAGGGTTAAACTTAGGGGTAGGATTAGGGATAGGGCTATCGGTAGGGCTAGGGTTAGGGTGAGGGTTAGGTCTAGGGGGTAGGATTAAGTGTAGGGTTAGGGTTAGGCTTTGGGCTAGTGTTAGGTTTAGGCCTAGGGATACGGCTAGGGTTAAAGTTAGGGTTAAGGTTAGGTTTAGGTCTAGGGCTAGGGGTAAGGCTAGCATTAGGCATAGGGTTAGGGTTTGTGTCGGGTTAGGTTTAGGGTTAGGGCTAGGGTTAGGGTTAGTATTAGGGTTAGGGCTAAGGCTAGGGTTAGGATAGGATTAGGGTAAGGGCTAGGGCTAGGTTTAGGGTTAGGGTTAGGACATGGTTAGGGTTGGGGTTAGGGTTAGTATTAGGGTTAGGGCTAAGGCTAGGGTTAGGATAGGATTAGGGTAAGGGCTAGGGCTAGGTTTAGGGTTAGGGTTAGGACATGGTTAGGGTTGGCATTAGGTTTAGAGTTAGAGTAGGCCTAGGGCGATGGCTAGGGTTAGAGTTAGGATAGGTTTAGGGTTACGGCAAGGGCTAAGGCTACCGTTAGGGTTAGGGTTAAGGCAAGGGTTAGGGCTCAGTTTAGGATACAGTATGGGATAGGGTTAGGGTTAGGGTTAGTGTATCGGTGTGGCTAGGGATTGGGTTAAAGTTAGGTTTAGGGCTAGGGTTAGGGCTAGGGTTAGGGTTGGGGCTAGGGATAGAGCAAGGTTTAGGATTAGGGCTAGGGCTAGGGTTAGTGTTAGGGTTAGCGTTAGGGTGAGGGTGAGGGTTAGGGCTAAGGTGAGGGTTAGGGTTAGAGTTAGAGCTACAGCTAGGTTTAGGGTAAGGGTTAGGGTTGGGGCTAGGGTTAGGGCTAGGGCTAGGGTTAGTGTTAGTGTTAGTGTTAGTGTTAGTGTTAAGGTGAGTGTTAGGGTTAGGGTTAGGGCTAGGGTTAGGGCTAGGGCTTGGGTTAGGGATAGGGCTAGGGTGAGAGCAAGGGCTAGGTTTAGGGTTAGGGTTAGGACATGGTTAGGGTTGGTGTTAGGGTTAGGGTTAGGGCTATCGCTAGGGCTAGGGTTATGTTGAGGGTTAGGGTTAGGGCTAGGTTTAGGATTAGGGTTAGGACATGCTTAGGGTTGGGGTTAGGGTTAGTATTAGGGTTAGGGCTAAGGCTAGGGTTAGGATAGGATTAGGGTAAGGGCTAGGGCTAGGTTTAGGGTTAGGGTTAGGACATGGTTAGGGTTGGTGTTAGGGTTAGGGTTAGGGTTAGGGCTATCGCTAGGGCTAGGGTTATGTTGGGGTTAGGGCTAGGTTTAGGGCTAGGTTTAGGACATGCTTAGGGTTGGGGTTAGGGTTAGTATTAGGGTTAGGGATATGGCTAGCGCTAGTGTTAGGGTTAGGATAGGATTAGGGTAAGGGCTAGGGCTAGGTCTAGGGCTAGGGTTAGGGTTGGGGCTAAAGCTAGCTTTATGATAAGGGTTAGGGTGAG
>NW_015210966.1:0-2079 GCF_001447785.1 Gekko japonicus | reverse complement strand
TCTTAACCACTTGATCCACTGCAGCTCCTGTGGTACCCATAAGTAATTACAAAACACGCTCAGTCAGTTCTTCCATGATTTGATTTCTTCCTGAATATCAAAACTGGAAGTTGCTAGTCGACTCAGAGCAACTGAGTGGCTAGGCCTGGTGCTGTTAGCTTTAGCTTTCCAGATCAGCTTCTCTGGGCTGCAGAAACATTCGTGTTCAGATTTCCACTGATGAGCTCTTCCTGATGACTATACAAGGTCAATTAATGATGCCAGTGTTTTCTATCGCCTTTTTTGTAGACTAGATTTTTAGTTCTGGTTTTAATGATAGTTTTCTGGGGGTGGTTTTAAAATGCGATTTTATTGTGTATGTTTTCCTTTGTTAGCCGATTTGGTGGCCCTTGTGCGAGCAAAAAGGCAGGATATACATTTTGTCAAATAAATAGTACCCAAAACATTTAGCTGTTTTCATATAAACAGCCACATCGGCCCTTGCAAAATCCAGAAAAAGAACCAAAATAATTTGTCCGTAATAAAAGGCATTACATGATCGTGCTTCTCTCATTGTGGCCCCAATATTTTTTATCTGGCTCCGGTTTGAACCAAGATGCAGTTTTGGATGTTAAGAAATAAAACATTTTCAAATGGCTCCATATTATATTCCATGCTTTAATATATTGCACGTTTCTTTGGGTTTGTATATATAATCCCTTAGCTTTACCTGAAACATGTTCCATAAATCCCTGTTGCTGGATGATGTCGACTTCACCATGGGCCTTAATCTTTCATTTCTTTGAGGAAAAATATGTTCATCTCCTGGACCACTTTTTGTAGAATAGAATGGCCTTTGAGAACATCGAAGCTGACACAAGTGAATTCGTGTGTATCCTTGCTTTAGACAAAAGGTCTGTGGAGCTGCTCTGAGCAGGTTAGGAGTGCTGTGATGAGGGAAGCCACCCTAAACTATGCTGGAGTACTTGCAGCTTATGACTGTCTACTTCTCAAACCATCTGAATCTCCAGTGAGGCACCAGGACTTTAAAGCAATAAATGGTAGTCATGACGTTTCCCCCCCCCTTCCCCTTTCAGTTTCTTGAACGTTGGTCATCACCGGAATAAATACCAGTCTTCCAAGACTCACCTTCCTTTGGCTAGCATGGATGAGAATGCAATGGATGCTAACATGGATGAACTCTTAAGTCTCTGCTCTGGCCAGTTCGCCTCCCAGAACAAGCCCTCTGCCAATGGCGATAGCAACAACAAGCAGAACATCGAGGAACTGCTCAATCTTTGCTCTGGGAAGTTTGCGTCTCAGGGTGAGTGATGAGTATTAATGCCGACAGCAAAACAGAGCCTGGTCTTTGTGTTGAAGCTGGACTCGAGCACCGTGTTTCCAACAGCTTGGCACAGAATCCTTGCCCCAAGAATATGTTGCACAGCACTCGGCATGCAGACTAAAGGAAGGCGGTTAATGGGCATGTATTTCCATCCAACACATTTAGCTGTGTTGTCTGGAAATGTATGGTCATTTCTTGTTCATTTTTTTTATACCTGGGTGGCTAGAACCAGGGTTGGACCAAGGAGTTTTGGTGCCTTCGGCGGCAAATTAATTTGCTGCCATTGCCTGCTGTCCTCACTTGACCACCATGCACTGTGATGAGGTGGAAAGCTGGTGCCCACCTTTCTTGTCTCTTGCACCACAGGGGAGAGAAGGTGGAAGAGTGCCTACCCCCCCAACAGAGGGAGAAAAGGAAGGAGCAGGCTCCGGCAGGCTGCCTCATGGGGCCAGGGACACACCTTGTGAGGCGGACCCTGATGCTGTGGGCAGGCAAGGCGGTGACAGGACCAATTGGCACCCCTCCACCTCTGGCACTGTAGGCAGGCACCGAGTGGACAGGATGGCCTTGGCTGTAACATATGGAGCTTTTGGGAGGGCCCCACTCCATCAGTCGCCCACTCACTGCATATTGAGATACGAGGAGGAGGAAATGCGGCTGCTTCAGCAGCAGCATTAAAGACTAGGGATATGTGACTGGGTCATGCTGGCGTGATTTTTTAAAAAAAAACAAAACAAAACATGTTTTGAGGTTGA
>NW_015210965.1:0-1582 GCF_001447785.1 Gekko japonicus | reverse complement strand
ATATATGCTCCAAACACAGGACAGAAAACCTTCTTGTTAAAGGTATTAAAGAAAGTACACAATTTTTCTGAGGGAGGGGTAATATTAGCGGGAGATTTAAATTAAGATCTTAATAAAGATAATATAATCAATTGGAAACAATGGGATTTGATAGAAGTGCACAAAAATCTTAACCTAGTACCTAAACCTACATATTTCTCAAGTAGACATAAAACAGCCTCATGTTTAGATTATGTATTTATTAACAGGGCAAGTACTTGGGAAGTAAAAAAAGTAATCACCCATCCAATATGGATCTCGGATCACACCCCAGTAAGCGTAGAAATTATATTAACACATAAACCAAGCAGAAAATCATGAAGGTATAATAACATGGTCATGGTTAGGGAGGAGGATGAACGGCATATTAAAAAGCAAATAAAGTCGTACTTCCAAGAGAAGAAGGGGACAGTGGAAACAAATATACTATGGGATGCAGCTAAAGCAGTAATAAGAGGGCAGTGTATTATGAAAGAAAAGGAGATTAAAAAATGGTATGCTAATAGAAAAGAGAAATTACAGGAATTGAGCAGGCTGCAAAGGGAGCAAGTACAAAAATTTTGTCCTAATAGGCATAGGTTAATTAGGGAACTACGGAAAAAGCTAGATGATTTAGATTCCAGGGCACTATGGAGGAAGCAGGTTATGGTGAAAAACGAATATCAGAGAGCGACAATCAACTCAGCTAAAAGTTTAGCAAATTATTGGAAAAAGAAGAAAGAAAGGCAAAGGGTGAGGAATATTAGGATAAATAAAATAGTGACACAGAACCCAGAGGAGATAAAGAAGGCATTTGAGAGTTTTTACAGGAATCTGTATGAGGAAAAAGAAGTAAGGGGGTTTGATGAGGAGACAGAGATAATGTTAACCGGAACGGGGAATTCTAGAAGAGGACATAACAAGAAGGGAGACTGAGCAGGCAATAGGTAGCTTAAAGATAGGTAGGTCCCCAGGACTGGATGGTTTTTCAGCAGAGTTCTACAGGGAAATGAAAGATGTTCTGATCCCCGAAATACAGGAAGTATTTAACAGCATATTGAGGGGGGAAAGGCCCCAGACACATGGAGGAAAACGGAAATAACGGTGATTTTGAAGCCGAGGAAAGACCCCCAAGAAGTGGGCTCATACAGACCAATTAGTTTATTGAATCAAGACTATAAAATCTTTGCCAAAATAATGGCAAACAGATTTAAGAATATTATTCCAAAAGTAATAAAAGAAGATCAATATGGTATTGTGGGAGGTAGAAATATTGCACACCCAATAAGAAACCTAATTAATGTATTGTGCCATAACCAATCCAGGAAATTAGCACTGCTGAAATTGGATGTGTACAAAGCTTTTGATACACTGTCACATCAATTCTTATGGACAGTCATGGCAAAATATGGATTTAGTCAATCAACTATACAAGTACTGCAAGAGATATATAGGGAAGGTACAGCAGTAGTTAGAATTAATGGGGAACATACTTCACAGCTCCGAATCCAGAGAGGGGTTAGGCAAGGATGCCCGCTCTCCCCGTCCCTTTTTATAATGGCTA
>NW_015210964.1:0-2059 GCF_001447785.1 Gekko japonicus | reverse complement strand
CAGGCAGGAAAACTCAGTGTGATTTGAACAGCTCTTACTTTAGGTAGTTGCCCTGCTATATTAAACAGAAATGCAAAGCTCTTCTTACCACAACGAGGCTCCTGAGGCGTTCCCTTCATAAATAGCATGCAAGGGGCAGCGTTGATCAGTTTCTTGAGCCGCACATTAAGGTCCTCTTTAGCCCCGTCATTGGAACCGGCTGGAACAGACGAGCTAGTGGCATGGCGCTGAACCTTCTTAGTCAATTCAGGCGCATGAGCACCATCTAATCGATCAATCTTTTGGGAATTCTACCAACAGAGAACAGCAGTTCTAGTAAGTGTTACTGCCTTCTGAAAAGTACCTGACACTGAAAATCCTCTTCATCACACCCAAAACATTATACTGCAGGATCTGAAGCAATGCCAGATCAAATTCCCTAAGCTCTTTCATTGTGCAACCTCACTTCAATCAAGCTACTAAAAAAAATGTGAACACAGCAGTAACATGCAGCACTTTAGCTAAGCCAAGCTCTATTTGCAGTGAACTGAAATCTGTTAAAAGCTGTTCTGTTAGAAAGAGAATGACCCGCAAAAGCCTTTTGGACAGTTTAACATAAGGTAAGAAATCAATATGAAAGCAGTTTCATTAGAAGTAACAGAACCGCTTGTGTTTCCCATCAAAATGCTTGTGAGTTTCAGCACAAGAGAACCTCACACGGTTTAAACTAGGCACCTAACCCCAAGGATAACAACAAGACACTCAAAAGTCCTAGCAATCCCAAATAAATTATTCCTCCCCAAAAAAGTTTCCCTTAAACTTACCTTAAAAAACAAGAATGTTGGAACACAAGTAATTTCATATTTCTCAGACACTTCAGGAACAGCTTCAGCTTCCAGCTGTTAAAAAAAAAAGCAAGTCATAAAATATGGTTTTATTTTCATATACTTATTTATGGTTTAGGCTGTGCCAGCTGATCTTGTCTACACTGCTCTTTTCAGTCATGTTAAATGTTTTAAAAGGATTTCTGTGCAAAAGTTTGTGACACATTTGCATTTAAATGAAACTCACAGGGCAGGCTTGTCATCCACTGAGCCTGCAGTGTCAAAACAGGTTCAGAGGTTTTTATTTTGTTGCACATTTCAAAAGATGCCTGGAGGCTGTGAATAAAATTTTTGGTGCACTAGTGACCTAGTAAATTTTCAATCATATGCAGCTACTACTATATTGAAATCCATAAATCACTGACCCCAGTTATGTCATGATTACAGTGCTTATTTTCTGCCCACAGCAATTCTTGCTGTTTGCTCTATTGACTAATTTCAAGAGGCAGTACATCATGACTGACATTTGCAGCCTTCTGCAAATTATGAAGCAAAAAGGGAGTATTTCTTCAATAAACTATTGATGCCTGCTAAATTTGAGCTTTTAACCCCTGCAAGGCTGTTAGGTATTAATATACTATTGATCGAGAGGCCTGGTCAGATAATCAGGTATGAAATGACAGAAAATACAAACAGATTTTCATTCTTTCACATAAAAAGATCAGGTATGGGCGGCTGCACTCGCACAAAATGCCAAGCCATGGTGTGGTGTTATAGGAGCCGCACCTCCGGCTCGTGCTTCTCCCTCCTCCCCCCTTGCTGCTATTCTCCTGCTTGTTCAGGTGGCAAATGCAAACCATTGTTTGCCATCCCAACTGGAATGGCCAACGAGAGCTTGCTTAAATTGGGGAGGAAATTGTAGTGCATGATGGGAAAAATAGAAAAGAGCACAGGAGAGCAGGTTCATTCACACAGCATCCGATCACGACTGGCATTATGTATACTCCCCGTGCGCATTCAAATCTGTGAATCACCACTGACAAGACTGAATAGTTGGGAGAGGGAAGATAAGGATAGTTCAGTTAAGAAAACTGATTGAATCATTTCAGTCAAAAATAAGGAGTGGTCTCCCTGGCCTGTTAAGAAAACTGATTGAATCATTTCAGTCCAAAATAAGGAGTGGTCTCCCCGGCCTGGATGGCCCAGGCAAACCTGGTCTCGTCAGATCAGGGCCAACTCTGGAAAGGACTTGGATG
>NW_015210963.1:0-2075 GCF_001447785.1 Gekko japonicus | reverse complement strand
CACCTTTTACTCAACGGGAAGAAAATCGAAGTCTACCCTGACCTACCACAAGAAGCCTTAGACAAAAGACGAGAGTTAAAACCCATCACGGCAAAGCTTCTCGAAGCTAACCATCGGTATAAATGGATTTCGCCGTTCATCCTTCAAACTACTCATTTGGGGAGAACATACCGGGTCACAACGATTGAAGTTGGAAAATCGCTCCTACGCATGTTGAACCTGGAGATGCCTATGGATGTGTCATTTAAACCACAAAAAGACACCATGAGTCTCAATCACCGCCACCATCTGACTTCAAACAGCTGGCAAGAACCCCACCATGCAGTTGGTCCGCTAGTGCAGCAGCCGTTTCAAGCCTCAATGTGACTGAAGCAAACAAGGATACTACGATGACTTAGTGTGTTACATTGGTCGTCAAATTTAAAGGTCTCTCAACAAAAGATTTAGTAAGATTGTTGCTCAGTGTTAGTATAATGTTTCCAGTTAACAAGGATTTATAGCGCTGTTTCTATTTCTTTGTTTAGGCTCTTAAAGCTAAGTTCAGTAACAGCTTAGAAAACTACCTTGCTTCTCATTTATGCAGGTTCGGTCTGTTTTTATGTGTTATATAATTGGTTAAAAAGAAGGGGGAAGTGTTGATAGGTCGTGCTTCTGGTTTTTGAATTTTGTAAAGTGGGGGGGTGTCCGAATGGGGTGGTTTGTTTTTAGCCCCAACAGACAGAGTTTCCTCAGGTGTCTGCTAGGTGTCATCTACCTAGCCTCCTGCAGTTCTGTTGAAGGAAGCAGGGGAAAAGGAAGCTCATTATTTTTTAATATTTCCTTTTAAATTTACAATGAATATTTTGTGAAGTAATCAATTGTATCACTCTAAATGTATTATTGTGTGTAGTGTCTGGTTTATATCTAAGAAATTTTATTTCACTGATTTTACTCAACCTAATTGAATTTGATTCCACTATTTTTATACCAGTTTAACTGTCAAATCAATTTCTAAAGGCATCAGTTGTGGTTTGTTGGATTCATAACAGTGGAGATTTTTTAAAATTAATGTATTAGCACCATAATCTCATTTAGATTAAAAAAATCTTAAACGTATCATATTTTTACTCTATTTATAGATCACTAGGGACGGCTTTATTAATTCAAAATATATTGAAGGAAAGTACCACTTAAATATTTGTATTTGATTCCATAGTTTTTATACCTGATTAATTGTTAAGTCAATTTTTACATACACCAATTGTTGGTTTGTGCTTCATAACAGGTGTGGTTTTTTTAAATCAATTTTTTAATGGCTCAGACCTATTTGGATAAAATATTTTTAACCAAATCATATCTGTGCTCTTTTTGAGGATTACTAGTGACAAGATAGGTAATTCAAAAATATAGTGTAGTTATTTACGTAGTGCAAGGTTAACTAAGTTACTAGGATCATTCAAATAGTAACCTATAAGATGTTTACTTCAACAACAAACTCTTTGGTTGCTTTTTCTTAGTACTCAAGTTGGCGATCTGCATTTCAGGATTTTGTGCTACATCAATAACTAGGAAAGCTTAGTGAGTTAAATTTAGTGAAATATAAAATTGTTATAGTGATTTCTATTTCTAACTTTTCTGGGCTACTTTTTTAGTTCATATTATTATTTCAACAGAGGGACTAATCGGAGGACGTAAGAAGGGGTAAGTGGTGCTGCTGATTATATCTAAAATCTTATTGCTACAATTGTAACTAGTAGAAGATATTTACACCCTTTCAGAAGGAACACATACTTTACCCAGAGAACCGGTACGATTAGGGCAGTGTTTCCTACGTAGATATTACTAGTGATTCCAACCCAGTGTGTGCTATAAGGAAGCTTAATAAACAAGTTTCCAGCATGACTTTTAATGCGTTGAAAGTGGTCTCCTCAAATGTCAGAGGTCTTAATAATCCAATTAAGCGTAAACGTATTTTAGCCCAAATATCAAAGAGTTAAGCAGAAATAGTGCTTCTCCAAGAAACATATTTAAAAAAAAAAAAACTGACCAAGTTTTTAAATCACAGATATTCCCTTTTCAATATTTGTCATCTGGCA
>NW_015210962.1:0-2147 GCF_001447785.1 Gekko japonicus | reverse complement strand
ATGCTCAGCCCGTCTTCATTGTTCACTGTTCACTATCCCAAAAGATTACACAAAGATAACCATATTTCAACCACAGTAAACAATTCTGTAACAAGTCTAGACAAAGTAGAGAGAGAGAGAGAGAGAGAGAGAGAGAGAGAGAGAGAGAGAGAGAGAGTGTGTGTGTGTGTGTGTCACAGTCAGGGCTGTGGACTAAAACCCCATCAATAAACCGTTTGGCAGAGAAAGGAGAGCAGGAGGGAACTGAGTCCTGCCCACCCACTCTCTCTCCTGAGGTAACTGGCAAGGCTCCATCTTTGTTTATGCTGCTCTACACATACAGCTCGAATTGCTAGGCTGGGCTCAAAGGATGAAAAGAGTGAAAGGATCACTAAAGGACAATAGGGAAATGGCAGAAAAGCTGAATGGATTTTTGCCTCTGTGATCTTTCACACATGCTAAATAATGCAGTTTCAGTCCTCTTCAGCAACCACTTGTAAGTGGATTTTGCCATTTCACACAGTAAAACCCAGTTGCAAAGTGCATTGAAAGTGTGTTATTTAGTGTGTATGAAACCGCTGTCTGCCTTCACTGTGGAAGATGGGAGGTACTTGCCCACTGCAGAACCGCCAATATCAGGAGGGGTTCAATAGACTTGAGTTGGATTGAGGTGACGAGAAAGGAGGTCTAATGACTGATGGACAAATTAAAAACTGACAAATCACCAGGCCCAGATGGCATATATCCATGAGTTCTGAAAAAACTGAAATGTGAACTTGTGGATCTCCTGACAAAAATATGCAATCTAAATGATGGAATATTCAATGCAGTTAATGTCTGATTTGTATATGTCTTGAAAACTAAAATAAAATATTTTTTTTAAAAAAATGCAATCTATCACGAAAATCTGCCTCCATTCCCAAGGACTGGAAGGTAGCTAATGTAAGCCCCATCTTTAAAAAAGGTTCCAGAGGAGATCCAGGAAATTACAGACTGGTCAGTCTAACATCAATATCAGTTAAGTTGGTGGAATCCATTATTAAAGACAGAAATAGTAGGTAGGCACATTGATGAACAAAAGCTATTGAGAAAGAATCAGCATGGATTCTGTAAGGGAAGAGGTTCTCTCACTAATCTTTTGGAGTTCTTTGAGGGGGTGAACAAACATGTTGACAAGGGTGACCCAGTAGATGTTGTTCACCTAGAGTCCCAGAAAGCTTTAGATAAAAGTTTGTCAACAAAGGCTCCTAAGTAAACTCAGCAGTCATGGGATAAGAGGACAAGTCCTCTTGTGGATTAAAAACTGGTTAATTAACAGGAGACAGAGAGTGAGTATAAATGGGCAGTTTTTACATTGGAAGGTAGTAAGCAGTGGGGTACCAAAGGACTTGCTACTAGGTCTGGTGCTCCTTAACTTGTTCATTCATGATTCAGAGTTGGGAGTAAGCAGTGAAGTGGCTACGTTTGTGGATGACACTAAGTTGTTCAGGGGCAGTGAGAACCAGGGAGGACTGTGAGGTGCGCCAGAGGGATCTGTCGAGGCCGAGTGGGCATCAACATGAAAAATGAGATTCAACATGGGCAAATGCAAAGTAATGCACATTGGATCCAAATATCCTAGCTAGGGTTGGCCCCCACTGAGCTGGTGGGCAGGGGAAGCCCCAGCCCCGCCCCCCAGAGGGTCTTTAAAGGGTCTTTTTATGAGCAGAGCCTGCACCCGTGACCTCCCCCTCCAGGTGATTAGTCGCTGTCAAGGGCGGGGGGCGGGGCTGGGAGCATCCCTGCCCTCATGCAGAATGCCCCCCAAATCCCCCCACTGGAGTGAGGAGGGGACCTGGCAACCTTAACCATAGCTATAAATATACATTGATGGAGGTAACTGACCAGGAAACCCTGTGAGGGGTCACCATAAATCAGCTGCAACTTGACAACACGTTCCACCTCAATAAACAAAGGTGTCTTGTCTAGAATGTTGTTCATATGTGCTAAACTTTTTACTTATTAAGAGCCTGTTTGCCACCTCAAATCCTCCCACAGCCTTGTTTTGGTTGAGCCGTCCCATGGACCATTCTGTTTTTCAGGGTAGGGATGCCATCCTCCAGGTGGGACCTGGGGACGTAAAGCTCATCTCCAGATTATAGAGATCATTTTCCCTGGAGAAAATGGAT
>NW_015210961.1:0-2483 GCF_001447785.1 Gekko japonicus | reverse complement strand
CACACAACGTGCGCAAGGCTGAAATTAGGTCAAAATAGCAAGGCTTTTATTCCAAACATTGTATATCTATATGTTAAAGGGGGGAAATGCTGCTTCGGTATTTGCCTTACCAATATTAAAAATGTACCACAGTATAGAAAATAGCGTTCCCAAATTAATCGCAGGATATGGGAATAGTGTTGCTTATACTGAGTGTTTTACTGATGAATCCTACGATTGTGACAGTAGTTCAGGCAGAAATGGGCAGATGAAGACAGTACACCGGACAATACACCAAGAAAATTGTATCATCTGTGCTGAGCTTTTTTTTTGGTTGCATAAAATTTCAGGAGTAGTAAAGGTGTAACTTTGCCCTTGATTATCATAGATCGGGGTGAGCAGAGAAACAGTAATCTCTAATGGACACCCCGTGGCCCAATTTCAGGGACCCCCCCCCGGGGGGGGGGGATTCTGCCAAAGCATTAGGTTGACGTTACCTGGAAGGCGCTTCTTGTGTTTTTAAGTGAGATGGAAATTCATCATCACTTAACACAAATTAGTTATGCTTTAGTTCTCGGTTCCAGTCTACTAGTTGAAGACTGGTTTGTCGGGAGATCCCAGCCCTGCAAACTTGCCGCGTCGATTTTAAAAACACATTTGGGGATCATGGAGGAAGTGCCACGGCTCAGTGGCAGAGCATCTGCTTGGCATGTAGGAGGTCCCAGGTTCAATCCCCGGCGCATCTCCAGTTAAGAACAGCCGGGCAGTAGGTGATGTGAAAGACCTCTCCCTGAGACCCTGGAGAGCCACTGCCAGTCCGAGTAGACAGTACTGACCTTGATGGACCAATGGTCTGATTCGGGATGAGGCAGTTTCATATATTTTTAAATACAGAACATGGATCATAAAACCACAACCCTGTTCACTGTTAATCGATGTGAGATGCCTGTGGTTTATATCGGGAGGGGGGAATAGAGTGGAGTCCTGGCTGTCTCTGGCCACCTGCTCGCAAAGTAAGTGCAGAAGGGGTTCCCCCTCCAAGAACTCTTGAGATCCACTCCCTTACGGATCCCAGCCTCTCCACCTTTTGAAGAGGAGGAGGAGGAGATTGGATTTATACCCCGCCCTTCACTACCCAAAGGTGTCTCAGAGCGGCTTACAAACTCCTTTCCCTTCCCCTCCCCACAACAGACACCCTGTGAGGCGTAGGTGGGGCTGAGAGAGCTCTTTCCAGAACTGTCCTTGAGAGAACAGCTCTGGCAGAACTACTGCTTGCCCAAGGCCATCCAGCCAGATGCAAGTGGAGGAGTGGGGAATCAAACCCGGCTCTCCCAGATTAGAGTCCGCGCACTTAACCACTACACCAAACTGGCTTGGCAGTTACCCCGGGAGTCAGGGGGAACCCTTATTTTGTGCGTCACGGAAACTTCCTAAGAAAGAAAACGGGTTCTGGCCGCATTTAAAGGAAGGTTGGGATGGGGAAGACGGCCCCCTCACCCTGTGGTAGTTGTTATGAGTTGTCCTGTTATGAGGGCAAATATTTTGCTTCTCAAAGCCTTTGGCAGAGGGTGACCTCATTGTCATGGGGAAGTGGCATTCAGCAGAAGAAATGCCCTCCCGCTGTTTTGCATCGATGCCCTCGCTGGTACACCAAATCATTTTCCTTTACTAACGTCCTAAAGTTGCCATTTCGTCTCCCCTCTGGCGGGACAACTTCTCCATCTGTGGAGGATGGGGCTGGGGGAGGGGTTGCTGTTTTCCCCACGGTATTGGGTCCGGTGACCTGGAGAGGCACATAATCTCTGCCCCCCCACGCAGACACGCTAGGCTCAAGGCATTTCCTCTACATGAGGCTGAACTGGCATTTGACCTCATGGACCCAGAGGAGCTAGCTGTGTTAGTCTGCCGCAAAATAGTAAAATGCCCAGTAGCACCTTTAAGACAAATTTTATTGTAGCACAAGCTTTCAAGAAACACAGCTCTCTTCGAAGACGAAGAGAGCTGTGTTTCTCGAAAGCTTATGCTACGATCAAGTTCGTTCGTCTTAAAGGTGCTACTGGCCTTTTTACTACTTTGATGTTTGAGCCTATCTCATCGGGCCAAGGAGCATCTTTCGTGCAGGATAACAGTTTGGCAAGAAAGCTCACTGAGGTTATGAACCAAGCTTTTAAAAGTCCCCTTAAAAATCAGTCAAAGCAAGAATCGCTCCAAAGCCTTCTGCAGGATAATGGCTGATACACAACAACCTTAGAGAGTAGGATGTGAGGGTTAGTCAGCTAACGGAGAACACTGGCCGCATTCGGGGAAAATCTGTTTTGTTTTGAGCGTGGCCATGATTGTGGTGTTAAAAAGTTGACAGAATATTCTGTGTTTTTTGATGTTGTATCCTTAATAAAGCTTTAGTGTGCACCTGTGTTAACAGCAAGTCCAGTTCTTGGTATTCAAGCATTGTATTTGTTGTTTGACCCTCCCACCTTGCTGGAATCATTAGTGCTTCCTTGAAA
>NW_015210960.1:0-1725 GCF_001447785.1 Gekko japonicus | reverse complement strand
AAATACAGATAAGCAGGGTCAGATATCATTGAAGATTTAAAGGAGGGGATGACCTGTAGCGGCTGTGGAAGAGCAGGGAAGCCGCACCTCTCTTTCCAGGGTGGAGGGGAACGCCCCGGTCCTACGAAAGGCCAGGGATTTTACTGGTTGCTTGGAAGAGGCCACAGTCCCAGGAACACTTGTGTTTTTGCTCATGCCTGTGACCCAGTGCCAGTTTCAACACAAAAATGACTGGGGGCGAGGGGGCAGGACCCTCAGAAAAAGCCGAGTCCGTCCATCTGTTAAAATGATCAGCAAGGTAGCTTATGTGGGGAAGTCAAGGGCCTTTGGCTGTCTCTTAGCTTCAGGCATCCAGTAGAAACAGGTCGGTTGGGTGTAAGTTTTGTGCCCCCTAACCAGATTTAAAACCAGTGTTGGGTAGATTAAAGCTAGCCTTATTGCTTCGTTTGCTGTCTGACCTTAATTCATTTATTGGCTCTGATTTCATTATTCTATCTCACCATTCAATAAAGTTCATAAATATATATCTTTTTAATAACAAGGGTTTGGTCCTTTGTGCACATTGGCCCTGGGCACCCACGGGGTCAGGCTGGTGACTCCCTGACACCCACCATTTAACCCCTGGGACAATTTCCCCTGATGCAAAACAAGGAGAGCATGGGGAGCTGGCCCAACACTGTGCCTCCACCTGCACCGAGGAAGAGTCCACGCTCACACTCCCTCACTGCGTGGAGGTAGGGTTGCCAGCCTCCCGCTTTTACAACCGATCTCCTGCTGACAGAGATCAGATCCCCTGGAGAAAATGGCCGCTTTGAAGGGGGGACTCGATGTGGCGCTGTACCCTGCCGAGGCCCTTCCCCTCCCCAAACCCCGCCCTCTCCTGGATCCAAAAGAACCTCCTCAGGAAAGCGCCTCCCGTAGTATGTTCACAGCCTGGGGAACTCCTACAAGATAATGACTCAGCCCTACCCCACCTTCCTGAGTAGATATAAACTACCTGCCTACCGTTTTTCTTCTCACCTTGACACAGAGAGCACTCCACCTTTCTGTGTTATACCTCTGAGGATGCCAGTCACAGCTGCTGGTGAAAGGTCCGGACCTACAATGCCAAGACCACGACCAGACACCCCGGAAAATCTACAGCAGCCAATGAACGGCCGTGAAAGCCTTTGACAGCATATCATTGTTTCTATCGGCCAGTGCTCCATTTCATTTATTAGCTTCATTGACCCAGGTCTTGAGCCAAATATACAAACAGCAACCTATCGTGTTGTGATATGCCATGATGAGCACATAGTGTATTTGTCTTTGTGGTGGGTTGTGGACCACCAACTCCTTATAGAGGTATTTGCAATTTAAACATTTACTTAATATGTCTTATACGCCGACATTTCAAGTGCATTTAATCTCGGGGATGGATGGTCTTCCCCCGGCGGTTTTCTCCCATAGCCCGGCGGCAGCTGCAGTCTCTCCCCCCCTCCCTTTCCTTTTGCCTTTTAGGAAACGAGCCCGGCCTCGAAGGGTTAATGAGAGCGAGCGCTCCGCAGCCTGAGCGAGGCGCCTGGTGGGAGGGGCCTGCGGGGGAGGGGCGGGGCCATCTGGTTCCCCGCCCCTTCCCAAGAGACGCGGGCTTCGGCTGGAAGGGCTCCTCGGAGGGACTCGGGTGAGCGCCAAGAGGTTTTGCAGGGGCGGGGGGATAAGGGTCTGGGGGCCGCAATGCAAGAC
>NW_015210959.1:0-2102 GCF_001447785.1 Gekko japonicus | reverse complement strand
CCTGGCCATTCGTTCCTTCCAAATGACATAGAAAGGTATTCATTAGATTGCAGGCAATCTGATATTCAGGATAATTTTAATATATCATATCTAAGATTTGTCTCCAAAAGCTTTGAAAGAAAAATGTCTGTTTCAATTCTGAACAGACTTAAATAGATTACATTGCACTATTTAAGGTGCAGTATCGATAATCCCACACCCCAGGGTCCTGGGATGGAGTCAAATGTACATGTCTCCCCTCACCCAATGAAGTGTGTGATCCTATATATATTTATTTGGAAATACACTCAACTGTAGTACATTCTTTCAACTAAGATGGAGAGCTGTTGTGGTTACAGTGTGGGGCCAAGATCAGGGAGATATTCCCATGAAAATCAGTGGTTGACCTTGAGTGGGTGTCTTTGAGTTAGTCAGTTTCTCACAGCCTAACTTATCTCACAGGACTGTTGTCAGTATGTGGGGGCAGGGCAATGTGCATTGCTCGGATCTCTTTGGAGAAAAGGCAGAATAAAAATGTAGGTAATACTGCCATCCTAAACAGAGTTACACCCTTCTAAGCATTGAAAGCAATGGACAATTTTGCTCAGGACTGCATAGATCTGTATATAAGTCAATGATGCAGTCTCATGATTTGTGTTTATGCAGTTTATGCAGTTGGAGCACCTTTCCTATGAGGAAAGACTAAAGCGATTGGGACTTTTCAGTTTACAAAAAATAAGACTGTGGGATAGGGTTGCCAGATCTGGATTGGAAAATACCTGAAGATTTTTTGGATGAAGCCAGGGGAGGGCGGGGTTTGGGGAGGGGAGGGACCTCAGTGTGGTACAATGCCATAGAATCCACCCTCCAAATAAACCATTTTCTCCAGGGGAGCTGCTCTTTGTCACCTGGATATCAGTCCTAATTCCAGGATGTCTCCAGATCCCACCTGGAGATTGGCAACCATACTGGGGGACATGATAGAGGATTATAAAGTATGTGTGGGGCAAATTTATATGATTATCAACCTCCAGGTGAGGCCTGGAGAGCTCCCACAATTACAACTGATGGCTACATTGGAGGGTGGAGAAAATGGCTATTTTGGAGGGTACACTCTTTGGAATTATACCACACTGAGGTCCCTCCCCTCCCCAAACTCAGGCTCCACCTCCAAATCTCCAGGAATTCTCCAACCTGGAGTTAGCAACCTTAGGTGGATCAAGAAAACAATTTCTCCCTCTCACCAAATTCTAGAACTCAAGAGCATCTAATGAAATTGATGGGCAGTAGATTCAGGTGGTCAAAAGGAAATACTTCTTTATACAAGTGATTAAGATATGGAATTCACTGCCTGAGAATCAGTAGTGATGGCCAAAAGCATACATAGCTGTAAATGGAGACTAGATACATTCATGGAAGAGAGGTCCATTAGTGGCTATTACCCATGGTGTCTAAAGGGAGCCTCCACAATCAGAGAGGCAGTGGTCCTCTGAATACCAGTGCCAGGAGGCGATCCAGTAGGGCTCTTCTGATGTTCTTATGAAGGCCTCAGACTCTATGCCCTGTTGTTGGCTCTCCAAAGGAACTGGTTGGCCAGTGTGTGAGACAAGGTGGACTGATGGTCTGATCCAGAAGGACTTTAGGGTTGCCAGCTCTGGTTGGGAAATACCTGGAGATTTTGGGGGTGGAGCCTGGGGAGGGAGGGGTTTGGGAAGGAACAAGACATCAGTGTGGTATAATGCCATAGAATCCACCCTCCAAAGCAGCCATTTTCTCCAGGGAACTGTTCTCTGTCACCCTGAGGTCAGTTCTAATTCTGGGAGATTTCCAGACTCCACCTAGAGGTTGGCAACCTGACTCACTATGTTCTTATGTCACTGTGTTCATTATAAGTTCATTTAGGATTTCACAGCAGTATGCTTATTATTATTCAAAAACCCTCTTATTTGGGGTTAAAACCACTACCACCAAGCTAGTCTGACAGTTGCCTGCTGTCCCCAGTGCCACTCAACAGGGCAACAGGGGGGAAATGGGGGGAGAGTCATCGTACTGATGGTGTGACATCACTTCTGGGGTAAACCTGGAAGTGATGTGACCATGTTAGCATGATGCTATAGGATCTT
>NW_015210958.1:0-2472 GCF_001447785.1 Gekko japonicus | reverse complement strand
CAATGCCTTGCTTCTCAACATTCACTGACCGAGACCTCTGATGTGAAAAAAGACTGAGCTCAGGGTCCCGTTTAGCTGTGGGACGTTTGCCGCATACAGTCCTTTTTCCTCATTTTGAGGCTTGGTTTCAGTGTACCAAGCAGGAAGAAGTAGGGGTGTGGCCTAATATGCTAATGAGTTTCTGCTGTTGGGTGTGGTCTGTTATGCTAATGAGTTCCTGCTGGGCTTTTTCTACAAAAAAAGCCCTGGTCTTCTGCGAGAGGACGTAGACATTTCTGTCTTGTTTGGCATTCTCTCAATGAATTTCATCCACCCTTCCTCCTGTCCGTGTGTCATGTGCTTTATATTAACTGGTTTAAATTTTTTAATATATATTTGTGTTTTTAATTCTTTAAAAATGTTTTGTATTGTTTGCCACCTTGGAAATCATAAGTTGGGTAGAAAGGTAGCTTAAAATGCTTTAAATAAATAAACTATGCTGGACCTTAGTTCATCATGTCACTTTCAAGATGGAGGAGGAAGGGGAGGAGATTGGATTTATACCCCACCCTTCACTACCCGAAGGAGTCTCAAAGCAGCTTATGATCTCCTTTCCCTTCCCCTCCCCACAACAGACCCCATGTGAGGTAGGTGGGGCTGAGAGAGCTCTGAGAGAAACAGCTCTTCCAGCTCTTTTGGAGAACAGTTCTGACAGAACTATGGCTTGCCCAAGGTCATCCAGCAGCTGCATGTGGAAGAGTGGGGAATCAAACCCAGTTCTTCCAGATTAGAGTCCGCACTCCTAACCAATACACCAGACCAATGTTCCCTCTGAGCTGCGGAGTCTTGTGAGCAAAAATTCTACTTTGTGAGCTACCGGCATTAAGGTTGTGAGCAAGCGATTTGGCTACTGCATAAATCAGTTTGCTCTGGAGCCATCCTTCCTGAGCTAAGATAAAAATGTGTGAGCCGGAGGCTAAAAAGCTGTGAGCTGGCTCACACTGACTCAGCTTAGAGGGAACACTGCACCAGACTGGCTCCAAATTGAATGAAAGATGTAACTGCCAGCTATGGAGGACCAAGCAGAAGCCACAGGTCCTAGAGAAGCAGTGACTTGCTAGAGCAGGTCCTACTGCAGCTTAACATTATAGGAAATGCTGGTCAATAAGATATACCCAATTAATTTAAATGAAACATTAATCCCTCCCAAAAAGGAGCCCAATTATTTAATGAATTATTCTATTATGTCAAACGGGCCCATTTCAAAATTCAAACTTTTACGAAATTAATCTAAACCTTAGTATAAGCCACGTAATAAATCCATATTTGTAGCAGCAAATCCAAGAGCACCATAATTTCTCAAAGCAAGGGGATACTCTCAGAGCAAAACGTGCCGTTTTTATCGTGGAGAAACAGATCCATTTCCATAAAGAGAATTTAGGGAACGGTGGCTTTAAGTATGAATGAATCCTATCGGTGCTTGTTAACAGTCAGGCACAGCCAATGTTCTGCAATGACTGCTGTCAGGATACAAATGCCAGAGAGTGAGCTAGCAGGAGGGACTCATTCTAAATCTACTGAAGCTCTGGAGAAAAGAGGAAAGAAAACCCAAATGTATATGCCTGAGATCTGGAAAAGATTAAATACGAGCTCCTGAAAGATGTGGGACTTCTCGACACTGTGTTAGCTGAAGCGAACTTTCAAGAAACTCCAGAGAGTTTCGTTCAACAGTATGAGCTTACCAAGAAAACAGTCATTTTTTGGCCTGGTCTCCAGCACTCGCAACAGCTGTGTGAACACGGCTGATAAACAGTTCTGTTTTCCGCTTGTCAGTGAGCTGCTAGAGCAGATGCACAACTCATAAAAAACAGGTCACAAAAACATGAAAGGGGTTCACTAAGCTGAAAAAATGTAGCACTGGGAAGTTGCTGTGGCCCTCGCATGCAGTCACATTGGGTGTCACTCTGTCTTCATAGGATAGAATTTCTTAGACACTGACTAGGGCTCTTTAAGACCAACAAAGGTTTATTCAAGCTATGAGCGTTTGTGTGCACGCACACTTTATCACCTACATTAGAATGGCAGTCAAGGTTCAAACTTATAGGCAGAGAAGGAACAGCAAAGTAACATGCAACATGATGACGATCAAGATATGCAAAGTGACACTAAATAAAAAAATTAAAAAGTTACAGTTATCGGGTCAACAGTTGTAAAGCGATAAATACGTCAAACTAGCAGATAAATGTCGAAAGGTGTCTTTTCTAATTGTGGGAAATGTCTGGGAATCTTCATTCTCTCGGAGGGCACTTAACCCTACATCCCCCTCCAAAAAATAACCTTACTCCTATAAGGTAACAATCTGCTCAGCATTCAAGCATATTGCAGTGTTGCATAAAGGTGGCTTTTAAAGTTATATTTTCTACTTGAGTGTGCCTTCATTCCTACCATGCTAAACACAAAATTGGCTTACAGATAATGCAAACTGTGTCACCG
>NW_015210957.1:0-2012 GCF_001447785.1 Gekko japonicus | reverse complement strand
TGCTCTTCGGGTCTGCTGCACAACCGGAAGTCTCCACAAAAAATCAATTGTCTGACCCGATTTTTAAAGGAAAGGCTGGGAAAGGAGGAACCCTTGAACCAAGTTCCTGCAAGCAGGGGACACAGGCAAGCTGCGCAAGCCAGGTTATCAGTGCCACCGTTTCTGCATCTTGTCAAATGGCTAGAAGCTTTCCGATGCTTCGCCGAGATGCTTCGCTGAGCACATGAACAGATGGAAGCTGATTTCTGCTAAATCAGACCTTTGGTCCATTAAGGCCAGTATTCCTACTGACAGCGGCACCAGTTTTGACGGGGTCCCAGGCAGAGGTCTTTCACAACCCCTATCACCTGAGCCCTTGTAACAGGTGCTGCCGGGGATTGAACCTGGGTTGACTTATCGTACGGCAGAGTTACACACAAGAAGTATATGCATAATAATATAAAATACATAACCAAGTGGATACAATGGGCATGCAGACCAATTAGGCAATCCCCCTAAATAGTAATATTGAGATTTTTCAATCCACTCAGTCGTAGCTGGGGAGAGTTCAAAGAGCTCCATCACATCTCCCTGGAGAGCACGATGCTCACATTCCTGTGACGGATGGAAAACGGTTTGGCGGGCTGCACAATTGCATTCGGGCCCTGGTATTTTGCCCCCCTTAAACAACAGGTCTACAAAGTTGCCAAAGCCTGTTCGTATTCTATTCGCCGTCTTCCATACTTGACATAGCAAGTCAAATCCTGCGGGCTTCTTGTTTGCAACCATTTGTTGCCTTGATCCAAATTTTGTGATTGCAGGATTCGTGCAGATCTTATTGCTGGGTGTTGGGATCTTGGTCTGGATAGGCCCACGTCAGCCATGTCTTTGTGGACGGGCCATTCTCTGTTTTCAATTCTCTTTCTGTATTCACGAAGAAGAGTGTCTTGGCTTTGGAGATGCGGGGGAGCAATGTGGCTCAGTGTGGGTAGCCAGATGGCTGGAGTGGGCTTAATAATCCGCTGATGGTTCTGTTGAGTCGGACATCATGTTTGTGGACGTGGGAGCTGTTAAACCTGGGACTTCCTGAATGCCAAGCGGATGCTCTACCGCTGAGCCACAGTCCCTGCGGGAGAACCTCAGGAATATACACCGTTCACAAACCTTCGCCCAAATGACTTGCCAGTCCAGGGAAATTCCAGTCCCCTCTCTTCATGGGACGCTGCTCCTTTTGGCTGAGGACTTTACACATCCGTCCTCTGTGGTTCCTGCTGCTGGACAGCGAGGCGCGGCAATTTCACCCGGAAGGGACTCCTGTGTCGAGGAAAAGCCACCCTCCGGAGTAGGATTCCCCCCGCCAGACTGAGCCAGCGCTTGTACTTCAGAGTACTGAAGTCCTCCTGCGTCGCCAGTGCCACTAGTTCAGGGGTCCCCAACATGGCGCCCGTGGGTGCCACAGCCCCATGACGCCATTCCCGACGTCCACCGAGTGTTTCTAGAAAGTGGGTGGAGCCGGGTTAAGGGTTTCGGATTGGCCGCTGGAGAGCCCGCTGGCTGAGCAGATTAAAATAATGTTGTTTCAGCTGCCACCATGGTGTTGGCTCTATTCCAGTGGTGGCGAACCTATGGCACGGGTGCTCTGTGGGCACGGGTGACATTGCCCCAGCCAAGCCCAGACCACCATTAAAGTGCCAAATTCTCTGCCAGTAAATGAAAGCATTTTGGATTGCTTTCCTTACTTTGTTTGGATCATCTTATGTTAATGTATGAGTTGTTTTTTTTTTTTTAAGTACAAAATCAGTATTCAGGTTAAAGTGCCGTGTTGGCACTTTGCGATAAATAAGTGGGTTTTGGGTCGCAGTTTGGGCACTCGGTCTCTAAAAGGTTCGCCATCACTGCTCTATTCTCTCTCCTTCCTCTTTCCCAGGGTACTTTTTAAATTACTGCCCTGTTCCCTTCTACCCTAGCTTCCTCTGTTTTCGCGGCTCCGCCTCTTGCGGCAGCCACGTGGCAGTTGTGCCTACCCCCCCCCC
>NW_015210956.1:0-2042 GCF_001447785.1 Gekko japonicus | reverse complement strand
GAATCAGACCTTCGGTCTACCAAGGACAATACTGTTGCCTCTGGCTGGCACCAGCTCTCCCTAACCCTTTCACATCACCTGCTTCCTGATCCTTTTAATCGGAGACGGGGGGGATTGAACCCGGGACCTTCTGCATGCCAAGCAGATACTCTACCACTGAGCCGCAGCACCCACCCCATTTGCTGCTTCTGTCTCCTTTTTACACATACACTTATCAGGAAGGGAAGTATTAGGACCAACCATAAATCACAAAACAGTGAGATGCTCTTGGGAGTTTCACAGGATTCCTTTGCAGGATCAGAGCCAGTTGCTGTGTCATGGTTAGTGTCAGACTAGAATCCCCACTCTGCCTTGGAAGTCTGGAATCCCCACTCTGCCTTGCGTGACTTCGGGCCAGCTGCGCACACTCAGCCCAACCCACCTTGCCGGACTGTTGTGAGGACAGAATCAGAGCAGAGGAGAATGGCATAAGCTGCTTTGAGTCCCTATGGGGGGAAAAGATGGGGTATAAATGAAGCAAACAAAGAAATGAGGGACAGAGAATACAAGGGGGTGAAAAAAAAGAAAGATATGGCCAGCGGAGTACAAAGTTGAAGACCAGCCTTTGATATTGTACCATCTTAACGTAGTGATTCAGGGCTGTCCCCACAGATTGTTGGATAGTGCACTAAACTAGGCGTTTGCTACGGGACACAGGAAAAAAAGAGATGCAAGCAATTGCATCTGTGCAATGACAGCACACTCTCCAATGATGTGCAGACACAGCCCGGGAAGCTCTCTGCAGCCGAAATGGGTTATATGTGCCCAGCGCAGAGGATGTTAGTCAGCATCGGATATCTTCGGACAAGGAAGAAATGGCTATCATATACAACTGTGGCCTATTGTGATGGATCCACTGCCCATTTTTTATTCCATTGCCTTCTATCTTTGTAAGCCTCTTTCGGCATTGTGGTACATAATAATGCCTTAGACAATTTTTATTGGCTCAGGCGGTTTTTGGTTTACCATGCTAAGAACACAAGAAAATGCCTGCTGGATCAGACCGGTGGTTTTATCTTCTCCAGCATCCTGTCTCATGCACTAGCCAACAAGTTCTTCTGGGGGGCCAAGAACAGGGCCCAGAGAACCTTCCCATTGCTGGCACTGCTATTCAGAGGTTTACTGCCTCTGAATGTAGAGATCACCTTAAGTCTCTATGGCTGGCAGCCATTGATAGATTTATTCTCCATGAATCTATCTAATTCCCTTTTAAAGCCATCTATGCCTGTGGCCAGCGCTACATCCTCTGGCAGCAAATTCTATATTTTAATCACTTCCTGTGTAAAGCAGTACTTCCTTTCATCTGTCCCGAACCTACTGCCTGCCAACTTCACCGGATGCCCTCAAGTTCTAGTATTTTGGGAGAGGGAGGAAAAAGCTGTTTTCCATTTCCGTCACCGAAGTCCTATTGGCAGCTGAGTCGAAGGCCTTTGCTGGTTGATTCAGTGGACTCTGAAATTTGGTAATATGCCTCGAGTCTCGGGGAGGAAGCCAGACCGTAAATGAACCAAACAAACAGGTAAGATGCAGAAGCCAAAAGGTATACCCATGTTGGCTGGGCCAAGGTTTCTCAGAACGCTACAGAATTATTGGCTGCCACAGGCTCTTGGCTGGCAAAGATTTTCTCTTTTGCTATGATTGGCAGTTTCGAGACTGCGTCAACAAAGCATGGTGAAGACTGCCGGAGGCTTGCCGGTGTCCCAAGAGTAAAGTCAAACAAAAACAGAAGGCTGCTGACCATACAAAGTGCCATGAAATGGAAGCGTTTCTCCCCGCCCGCCAATCAAATGGACACGTAATCCTGCGAAATGTCTTGGTGTACCTGAGCTTCCAGACTGGAGATAAGATTCAGGTTGAATGTGGACCTCTGTCACTGCTGATGGTTATTGGATAGTCATAATGAAGAGGAAATTATTTATTATTTATTTACATCATTCTCCTCGCCTCCATTTTTCTCCTTGCAACAAGTGTGCAAAGGTAGGTTAGTCTGAGAGTGTGTGACT
>NW_015210955.1:0-2115 GCF_001447785.1 Gekko japonicus | reverse complement strand
GCCTTTTTGTTCCGACCAACCAAACTATCATCACAATCAGTAAGCATTTGGGATCACCAGAACTCTTCATCGTGCTGGAAGAATTCTGGCCAACTCAGAACTTGTTCACTGTGTTGTGATACCTTGGTTCATCTTAATAGAATGGTGTCACATTATTGTGTTTTGAATAAACACACTCTCCCAACAGTGCTTTTCAGCAGTGCCGTATCCCAGGATAGTCCCTGGCAGTGTTCCTGCTAAGCTGAGTGAGTTTGAGCTAGCTCACAGTTTTTTAGCCTCCAGCTCACATATTTTTCTCTTAGCTCAGGAAGGATGACTCCAGAACAAACTAATTAATGCAGTAGCTGAATCACTTGCTCACAACTTTAATGCCCATAGCTCACAAAATAGAATTTTTGCTCACAAGGCTCCATAGCTTAGAGGGAGTATTGGTCCCTGGTGGGAAATATGAGGTCAAGAGATAATGACTTGCCTAAAGGTCTGTTGCTGAGGTGAAATCTGAAGTGAGGACTTAACAGCTCGTACTGTGAAGACCATCACAAGCTGCATCTTGGGATTTTCCACTCTATGAAGGCTTGCTCACATTAGATTCCAGTAGAGTGGGCATGTCGATCTGTTGTCGCACAGTCTTGTCGCTCTTTGAAGATTAGTCAACTTACTGAAGCAGAAGCTTTTGTTGGCAGACATCTGATGGAGGGGGGCTCTAGCCCACAGAAGCTTATCCCTCAATAAATCTGGTAGTCTTCAAGGGGCCACAAGAGTCCTTTTTGTCATAAAAACTGCACCGTAGTGTTTGAGATCATGGCTGGTTTTTTTTGGGTGTTTTTTGTTTTTGTTTTCCATTTCCAGAGGTCAGGAAATGGACTCTTTACCCTTTTCCCAAGATTAAAGTGTAGGTACTTGTCAGAGCTCTAGAGAGCCTTGGTCAGGACAGGGGGGCACAAACAATCTTCCTATTCTGGCATACTTCCGGATCCAGTGCACTTGTAATTCACCGGCTTCAAATCCCTGAAGTAGATCACTTACACCTGTGCCGTCCCTGGAGCCATAATGTGCTTGTCTTTCTCGTTCCATTCTTGGTTAATAATTTTTTTTGTTTTTGTTGCTTCGTCTTCAGGGCAGCGGATTCAAATGGCGATCTCTCAGCCAGGCACCTGAGCAGCACAGGTATGTGGCTTTGTTCCTTTCCTGCCATGAGAATGGAGTAGGATCAGCAAATTCCGTTCTGGCTACAGTTTTAAGACAGGATAGGCATGTAGCCCTTGCAGTTTACTTTCTTGAGCGGTCTTAATAAGAAAGCAACACCCCACCCACCCCCCGACAAGCACATCATCATAATAAGTTCGCATCGGGAATTTCATCCTCAGGGTTAATTTGTTTCCGTGTGGCTTGTTAATCACTGGTCACAGCTGTGACACGTGCAGCCACCCTCTGGTGGCCTCAGCTCCGTTCATGGTCTCTGGGGGTGTGAATGGCACACAGGGAGGGGCTTTAATGATGGGCCTTCCATTCATACCTCTGAATGAGGAGCTCCTTCAATCACAACAATAGTTTGGCTGATTTCTAAAGATTGAGTGCAAATGGATCATCTGGGTTTTTTTTTTGACATTTCCCCCTCCTGTGGCTTGCTTAATAGGGAGTAGAGACCTTGGCCTTTATACACATGGGTTAATTCCCAGAGCATTGTTGGGCCATTTTGGCCTCCCCTGGGGGGTACTCCTGAGAATGACAGATGCTTAATCAGGACTTACACCCTCTTGTGGAGCTGAGATTACGGCTCTTGCATCAGGGGGAGGTTCTGTGCTTACAGCTGCAAACAGAATTCCCCAAGATAACACACAGTCTACTTATTCTCTTGAGAACTGTAATTTAAATCTGTTTCTGTCCATTTTTCCAGACGAACTCCACAGCCAGATCATGGTGCCAGGCAACCTGCTGACAGTTTCTTCCATAGTGTTTTAATTAACAAAACACTTCTCACTTTTTGCCCTGATAATAAACCCTGCAATGTTTCATCACCCAGAGCTAAAAGTGTAGGAGGGTGAAGGGCTATACTTCAGTGGTAGAGTCTTTTGAACATAAGAATATAAGAGAGGCCAATGTCGGATCAGGCCA
>NW_015210954.1:0-2321 GCF_001447785.1 Gekko japonicus | reverse complement strand
ACAACAAATCGTATATGCGCCTTATACCTGTACTCTGTAATGCAGCTACTACGTAACTACTTGTAACTTCTTTTAAGATAGAAAAGCCAACCTCGTGTTACTCTCCAACAACCAATATAAATTAACACTAAACACTGCCCACCAGAAGAGGAAACTTTCACAAAATTAAAGAAGATAGACAAAGACAAGAGCAAGATTCTATGAAATTCAAGAACTATTGTTGTTATATCCAGTTATGGTATTGAGACAATTCATGTGAGATAAACTGTTTGAGTGACAAGTAATCCAGTACTGGGAACCATTTTTCTGTAAAATTGGTTATTTTGGGATTTTGCGACAAATAGTTTATCCATCGAATAGTGACTCCATAATTTTTTGTACCATACTTCTACCGTGGGCGCCGTTTTCTCCTTCCAATATGAAGCGATTGCTGTTTTAGCAGCGTCAAGCATCACATCAATCGTGCGTTTATGTGGCCTATTCTCCAGCTCTTTAGGCCAAGTGTTTAAAAACAGTACTTCCGGGCATAATGGAATACCTACAGATGTTACCTCTTGGATTAAGGACAGTATTTCCTTCCAAAACTTTCTAATTTTAATACATTCCCACCAACAATGTGCATAGTTTCCAATTTGGTTACATTCTTTCCAGCACATTGGGGAGTGGGTTGATGTAATATGGGATAGCTTTAGTGGTGTTAAATACCATCTCAACAATATCTTTAAGTTTTGTAGCCTAATAGAAATTACTTTGGTTTTGGTGCTAGAGGAGTTCCATTTTATGACACACATGGCCCGGCCCGACAAGGTCGGGTTGCGGTGCTCATCTCCGTTTCCAAGCCGAAGAGCCAGCGCTGTCCGAAGACGTTTCCGTGGTCATGTGGCCGGCATGACTAAACACCAAGGCGCATGGAACGCTGTTACCTTCCCACCGAAGTGGTACCTATTTATCGACTTGCAATTTCTTGCTTTTGAACTGCTAGGTTGGCAGGGCTGACAAGGTCTAGTTTATGTCAAATCCAGCCCCCCCATAACAAATGAGTTCGACACCCCTGCTCTATGACATTATAACCTGAGTTCCTTCCTGTCCCTAAATCCTTTAAGGCTGCACCCCCCAACTTCCGGGAGTTTTCCAACTTGGAGCTGGAAGCCCTAGCCCAGGGGCCAATCAGTGGTTACTAGCCACTAGGCATGCTGACAGAAAACTGGCACCTCCGTGCTCCGAGCCATTGTCGACAGGTGCTGGGGGCGGCTAACAACAGACAAAATTCCAAATTACATACGGATAATAAATACAACTTTAAACTACTGTATTGAAACCAGATATAATAATAAAACGCTAATCTCATGCGTTGGTATTGCTGGTCTGCTTCAGATGCTGTTAAAGTACTTCAGACGTCATAAAGGGGGGAATCGGCTCAGGCAGTTGATAGGGGTCCAGTGGGTCAGGGCTCTTCGCCATACGATGTCAGTTGGCATTCCCAATGGTAATAACAGTGGGGGTGGGCAGCTCCAAAGGCCTGGCGGAAGAGCTCCATTTTGCAGGCGGAAGAGCTCCGTATTGCAAGCTTTGCGGGATTCACTGTCGGAGACTGGCTCCTTATCAGACGGACCTTTGGTATGAACCACTGAAGCTCATTGGTTCTCTTCCCGGGCGTTTCCCCACTGCCCAGCAGAAATGCCAGGGGTCAAGCCTGCTTTGAGCTCTCTGCCCTGTGACTCAGAAGCCCTGATCCGTACACTGAGATACGATCAAAGAGGACCTCGGATCTTGCCTTCCAGGGCCAAGTCCAGGCGCTGCAAGGTTCCCAGACCGATTCCCCTGTATCAACGCTCAGGACAGAATTATATGGAAGTGAATGAACTTTCCTTTCCGGCAGTGTCCATTTCGATCCCGCCGACACCAACGGTTGCAGACACTTTCCCAAGAGTGTTCTGCGTGCAGTCGAGGCAGAAAGGAAACAGACGGATACCTCCAAAAATACCAACAGAATTTCTGGGAAAGTCTCTGCGGTGCCGACATACACAACACTTTTGTCACGAAGGGAACACAACCCTTGAATCTGATGGGGAGATATTGTTTCACTTTTTCCCCGAGGCCGGGTCTTCCCAGGACGGGTGCCTCCAAGGAGAGCAACGGTAAAGAAATGATTTCAAGAACAGACCCTTGCAAAATACAGGAACCAATGCAGGGCTGGGGGGGGAGGGGGAGGTGTCATTTTAGTTAGGGTTAGTGAACCAATTAGTTGAAGACAGAGAAGGAAGAAAGGAAATGAACTGGGAAGGGCTTTGCTAGAACAGAAGAACAGAAGAGACGCCAAT
>NW_015210953.1:0-2077 GCF_001447785.1 Gekko japonicus | reverse complement strand
AAATTTTGTTATGATCACCAGTTGGTCTGGATCCCTACCATGTTACACAATTTTTATTTTGGCCATCAAGTCATGGCTGAGTTATGGCAGTTTTCAAGGCAAGAGACATTCAGGGGTGGCTTGCCACTGCCTGCCTCCACAGCACAACCCTGGTATTCCTTGGTAGTCTCCCGTCCAAGTACAAACCAGCTCTGGCCATGCTTAGCTTCTGAGATCTGACAAGATCAGAGTAACTGGGTGGGCTATCCTAAATCAAAGCTTACTCATTAGTTCTTGTTACATGAGACACCATGTACAATTTAGTTTTTTAAGTAGTTTGATCAAACTGACCTGCCGGTGATAACCCTGTTGCCCTTACTCGTATTTTGGACAAGACTGTACGCAAGGATTTTGCTGACCAGTCTCCCGTGGACTGATCACAAGAGGCTGATGTTGCATAGTTTTGTGAAGTGCAAGAGTGCACTCTGCATTTGTCTGACACAATCAATAAATATGTAAAGACCCACAAATTACAGACCATGTGCCGAGTTCATTGACTTCTGACTGGCCTTTAATTTGTTAAAGAGAGGAATCTTATTAGCAGCTTGGTTCCCGGAGCAGACACTGAAATGATTGCAATCCCTTTTAAAAGAATTTTGCACTCATCAGCTGTCTCTCAGGTCAGCACAGTGGTCTGACAGTTCAAGCTGTCTGGTGTCTGTCTCCCCCCCCCTTTTAAAAAGCGTTGCAACTGTGAGAGTGCATCTTTTGTTCCTGTTCAATACAACTCCAGCATAGTGCTGTTTTTAGGCAGACGCCGTGGCTTTTCACCTGTCTGGTCTGCATTGCAATGCAAAATAGGTATGAGCGATTTGTTCCCCTGAGATCACCATTGTGTTTTTTTCTCGGATGGACACACACACACAAATCAGTAAGCTGTTAGACTACAGAGAGAGGCAAATCTTTCATGCTGGGAAAATGTAGTGTCCACCTGCAAAGTTGTGGGTGTTCCAGCAGCAGGTGTGTGGGTGTTTTTGAGATGAGGCACTTGGCTAGACATGCTGTATACGCTGCATGTAGATATATATATATTTTTGCACAGGACTAACAGACTAAAATCAGAAGGAGATTGAGATGGGGAAGGGCAGCTATGAAGGAGCTAGAAGAGATTCTTTCTTTCTTTCTTTTTGGATTTATATCCCGCCCTCCCCGAAGGCTCAGGGCTGCTAACAACGAGGCACAAGTGCCAGAGTTAAAAAAGATAAAAACAGCCTGAAACAACAAAAAAAGCCCAATATAATACAACAACAAAGTGTCAGTGTTCCATTTATCGCAAGATGGGGTAGAACTTAATCCAATGGCAACGTTCCAATAACCTGTCATCCCTTCTCCTTCCAGGGTCACCTCGCACCCCGATGGAACCACATAGTGGTGGTAGCGGTGCGATGCTGCATAAATAGCGGTGGTGGAATAGTAGTGGCGGCGGCTCCTACTCAAAAGCCTGGCGGAAGAGCTCCGTCTTACAGGCCCTGTGGAACTGAGAGAGGTCCCACAAAGACCCGGATCTCCTCCGGGAGCTCCTTCCACCAGGTAGGAGCCGCCACCGAAAATACCCTGTCTCTGGTAACAGCAAATTTAATATCCCTGGGGCCTGGAATTTCCAGGAGACGTTGACTCCCCGACCGTAGTGCCCTTGGGGGAACATATGGGGAAAGGCGGTCCCTTAGAGTGTAAGGATGTGTTGCTGGCAGTCCAGATCAAGACCATTCACTCTATAGTTATTTCCCATTACTATGTATGGGTGCGAAAGTTAGACGATGAAAAATCTCATGGGAAGAAAGTTGATTCATTTGCAATTGTGGTGCTGGAGGAAAGTTTTACAGACACCGTGGACTGCCAAAAAAGGACAAATAAGAGGGTTCTAGATCAAATAAAGTCTGAACTCTCACGAGAAGCTGAAATGAGCAAACGGAGGCTATTATACTTCGGCTGCATTATGAGAAAACAAGACTCACTAGAAAATACAATAATGCTAGTGAAAGTTGAAGGCAGCATGAAAAGAAGATGACCCAAGATGAGATGGATTGACTCCATCAAG
>NW_015210952.1:0-2128 GCF_001447785.1 Gekko japonicus | reverse complement strand
CACAATACCAAATAATACTTCCATACAAGGGGCAGCAACTGCATAAGCCAACGGCGACCAATTGCCTCATCGCTCAAGTGCAAACATCCGTGCAAAAACGAAACAAAAAGAAAAAAGAAATAAACAGTGCCCCAAACTGAACGATCTGTAAATGAAAGTACAACACACAGGGAAATTCCACATGAAAACAGACAGTGTGGAACAATAGCTATGATTGTGCTATCATTGGAGATGTCCCTGGATGTGAAGAAAATCCAGATCAGGCCTGAAGTCTAGAAGACACCTTTGTTACATGGCTTTATTTAATAGAAATTGCAAAAGCTGGTCACTACAATCTAATATTCGTTACAGTCCCTTACTTTCCTGTACAACAACTTTAGTTTGCAGAACAGGCAAGACAAACCAAGAACCACCATGCATAATTCAGTTTTACTAGGCAACTTGCCCCTATTAATTTTTAAGGCAAATTTGTTATTGATCTTTTTTGCCTCCAGAACAGATTTTCTCTCACTTGTACTTTTGAAATGGAAGGCAGGATTGATTGAAGTCAGTAAGGACAAACATTACTGTCTTTACTAAAACTACAGAAAACTATCTGCAAGAAGGTTTGGTGTTTTTTTTAAAGAATTTGTTGCAGAATCTGGACAACTCATAACAATTATGAACAGTGACAACAGGAAAACTATGTTCAGTTTGCACTACAACACCCCCACACTGAGACAGCTCCACATACAGATGACTGACAAGCCTATATTTCACAACCTTGTTCCATTTCTAGCTTAGCTCAAAGCAATACTCAAAGCAAGTGTGGTACGTGGATCTAGACAAATACATTTCATCACTGTGAACACTACCATGACATAACTGAAAAGCTATGACATACCGGGAAGGGCTCAGCCAAATGAACTGATAAAGAAAAACAGCATTTTTGAGATGAAAACTTTGCTAATGTTTAGTCACAGAGAGTTGTACACAGTCATGCTGAATAATGTGGGTTTCCTGGAAGGACCATTTCCTGTAACAAACACTTCTGATCTGTGTTGCACAGAGTACTGATTATGATGTCATCAAGTAATGGTTGGGGTGGAGCCAGGCCTTCGCCTCCCCACAACAGACACCCTGTGTGGTAAATGGGGCTGAGAGAGCTCTTTTGAGAACTGTTCGAGAGAACAGCTCTGAGAGAATTTATGACTGACCCAAGGTCACACCAGCAGATGCAAGTGGAGGAGTGTGGAATCAAACCCAGTTGTCCCAGATTACAGTCCGCGCTTCTACCTAGTGTGATGACATCACTTCTGTGTGATGTCATTAGCAGGCAGAGACATCACCTTGCCCTCCCCACTCCTGAAAGGCTCCCTCCCACCACCTGCCGGCTGGTTAAATAGACCTGGCAACCCTAATCCAGCCTAAGGTGCCTTTCTTCAACTTGCGGCTCTTCCACTGGAGGAAGAGTCACTTAAGCCAGAGAAGCTTCCTTAAAGTGGAAGAAACACGGTGGGTTTAGATCAGCCTTTTAGATATTTTAATTATTCTTGCTGGGAGAATGTTAATCTTCTGCCATGGTTTAGAGATGTCAAATTTCCGTAAATGTTGAAGCAGCAGAAAAAGCCCTGTTTCCCCCGCAGGAAAAAACAAACTAACAGAAATTTGGAGAAAAACTGAAATATATGCAATATGTACTTTCCTATCAAACCTAAACTTCTTTAACGAATTGAACAACATAAAATATACCATTTATAACTTAGTGAGCACTCAAATTGCAAATGGCCAAAATCCACAACTGCCCATACACGTGCCTTCTCTGTTGTGCCCCCACCTGAGGGAATGGGTTGCCTGAAGAGGTCAGGAAAGCTCCCACTTGCCTGCCTCCCACAATCTATGCAAAAGTGAATTATTCAAGAGGGCTTTTCTGTGCAGGTAATAGAATTGCACTGTACTAAATGACTCACAAAGTTACTCGGTTAAATTAATTTGTGAGTCATTTAGTACAGTGCAATTCTATTACCTGCAATACAATAGGATTAGGATTGTAGAACCAATCAGAAATCTAAAAACAGAACTGAAGCAAAGCATAAGTGTTAAGTCCTATAGACCAGGCGGGAGTTGGGATCTCTGCTCCTGATCTTTG
>NW_015210951.1:0-2161 GCF_001447785.1 Gekko japonicus | reverse complement strand
ATTGTCTGTCAGCCTCCCAGTCAACACACACTGTACACAGTCTTTCTTTTGTTTGAAAGTTTATTGAAGAGGGTTGAGATGCTGCAAAGATGACTTTTTTGTTGAACAACAACAAATCGAGAATTTGATTGCTAAACAATACCTTTGCCACTCCCTACAAGTTTTCAAAAGGAATGCCATTTTCTCCCTTTACAGTGCAGTCCTTCTAAGCTCATTGTCTGTCAGCCTCCCAGTCAACACACACTGTACACAGTCTTTCTTTTGTTTGAAAGTTTATTGAAGAGGGTTGAGATGCTGCAAAGATGACTTCTTTGTCAGGACTGAGGGGTACAAGCGGGGTCCCAGTGTATAACCAAAACCCATATTCCATTCATACATCACTCAGTCATAAGTATAAGCAGTCATAAGAACCCAGACAGATACAATGGTTCAACTAGGCATTCAGAAGTCTTATCGTCTTCAAGGACATTCCCATGAGAATGTCAGTGAGGGTGAGCGATAAGTGGATGGCTGAATACATCTGCAGTAGCCAGGGAAGCAAGGGGGGAAGGGAATGGGGGTGCGACTTACAGAAAGCAGGTTGGTAAAACTACAGAAATAGAGAACACAGCAAAAGGCGAACCTGAGTCTGACATTGTCTTCCCGAGAATTAGAGCAGTATTAACTCTGCTTAGAGTCACACTGCTTTCCTAACAGTAGACCATGGGGTTTCTCTTTCTGTTCCAGCAATCTGCTCACCACCATCCAAGCAGCACCCGTCTTGCAGCTCTTCTATTTTACTTTTTTGCTGTGTTTTGCCTCTGTCCTTGTAGGGCCTCTTTGATCTTAACCTTCCATTCTTCCTGAAACATCCAGATGCCTTGCATATTATTTCCTTGCGCACTCCTCTGAGCTTTCTGAGACCAAGCGAGTGGCATGCCACCGTCTCTCAAAGAAACAGATTGTCTTTCTGCCTGGCAGATGTGACTTCCAGGACAGCGTGCATTTTGCCATCAGTGCCGATAATTTTGATAGATGCTCCTGTAAGGTAGAGACGCTTTCCGTAATATAGCTCATATCAGACTTGAGTGACACCAACCCCACTGTGAAGCAACAGGTACAAGCAAGCGTACTGCGTGAGGCTGAGCGTTTGGCACTTGCCAACACAAAGGGGCTTTTATCTTCCTGAGTAAACAGTACTATTCACTCCATAATAAAATGTGCTCCTTAAAAAAAAGGCACGAAGAGGCTTAAACTCTCTAGCTTTGATTAAGAACTATTTTTTTAACATTCTTCTCCTCTCTTGCAGCAAAAAATTAAAAAAAACCCAACAACCCAGAAGTTGTGGCTGCTGGGAAAAGGATGCCATCACAAAGGAATCCGTGGAGAATCAGACTCTGGGATAAAAATACATTTGTTCTGAGAAGTGTGAATTATCCTAACTGAGCAAATGGTACACACGAACCATAATAAACATCATATCACTAGAGACAAAAAAATCCAGCTGGTGCAGGATGCATTCATACCATCAACGGCACAGCTGGAGTTAACCTGTCTGTGCCGCTAGATATATTAGACATTCAGAATCTATTACTAAGTCTGTAAGTATTCTTCCCAGTGGGCAACGTGCCCTTTCCTTACACAAGATTATTAGACATTTATGGACGATTAAGCAGTTCTCTTACAAAAGACCTACACACATTCGGGGCAGCACAAGGATGCTGCTGAAAATGGCATCCCTGCATCAAGCTCTCCCCTCTCCTCCCCCCTAGCATTGAGAAGCACTTGTCTGTGTTGATGCGATCGTATCTTCTTGCTGTGTTTCTCTGCCCCATCTTCCCATCACTTGGCTGCCATAGAGGGGAACAACATGATAGGTTAGCATTCCTAAATATTGTGTTGGAGACGGGAAGAACTCCAACGCAGGGATACTGTTTTTGGTGGCATCCCCAGAATGTGTAATTCTACTCTTATTGCCTAAGCCCAACCCAATTTGCTTGTTGTGTAACTTGTGCCCTTGCTTCTCACCTGGGCCATGGGCTCATTATCAAGGGAAGCTGCTCTGGAAAAGTGGGGTAATATCTGGCTCACTATGACCTTGGCTAAAACATATAGTTATCATTTCATGTTGTTCCTATATGGGTGGCTTTTAGCTTGAGTCCTGAAAGCTGCAAAACTTTCA
>NW_015210950.1:0-2324 GCF_001447785.1 Gekko japonicus | reverse complement strand
TCTAAGATTTACAGTAAGAAATAAGCACGGTTACAATAGCAGGTGGGGGTGATGGTGGGTGATACTTATCTGTCTTGCAGCTTGGTTGTTCCAATGAAGAATGGAGGGGAAGAAATAGAAACAAAGGGAATTCACACATGACCAGAACCAGCCGGAACGTGTGGGCAGTAGAGGCAAGGGCTGGGGATAGCAAGTGGGGCTTAAGAGGGGTAAAAGCAGACAGGGGTTGTTGCGGGGGAATGCTAGCTAGGAGGAGTCAGGTGACTGGTTCTCTCCTTTTCTAGTGGGTTCAAGAGATGGGAGGTAACTGTGCCAACCTCTTGACCCACCTACCTGTTAGTCCGTCCCAAAAACAATCCTATTGGTTGCATGTGGGAAGGGGAGGATACTTAAGAGGGGTGGCCAATATTGTAACCTAAAACCTTACTCAGAGTATGGCATCTGGACAGGTGTGAAATCTAGGCATCAGGATGCTCCATTGTAGTGCTGATGAAGCAGAGCAGTTTCTTTGATAACCAAATGTCCATATGGCAGGAAATACCAGTTCAGGAACAAAGCAGACGATGGGTAGTACGTGACTACAAGAAGCTCTGTCATGGGGGCTGTCTCCTCCTGAGGTTGTTGTTCCATTGCTCACAATAATGGAGATTTGTGCTTCTTCACCAGGCTGGGCAGCTGTGTAGCTGAAACCTTATTTACATGTAAGGTATGTGCAGGCACCCTCTATGTGTGGCATCACAACAGGTGATTTAAATTGTACAGCTTTCTGAGCCTATATGTATGTGCACAGTCCATTGTGTGTAGCAATAAATAGTCGATAAAGCAAATATCAAGCTTATTCTCTAACAGGAGTGCTGTGCTTTATGAAGAAGAAATTGTAAATAATTTCTATGGCTCTCCTGGCAAGGGGTCAAAGAATTGCCCATACTCACCTGGGATCCAAAAAAAGGATGCTAGGATGCGTCTGAAACCCTTGCCGGGCGAGGTGGTTGGGAATCTCCGATGCCTCTGGATCCTTGTTGCTCTGAGTGCCCCTGCTCAGCCCTGAGTGCCCCATGTTGGGCGCCAGATGAAGGAATGAGACGAAAGCAAACGCTGGACATGAAGCATCTGGTTCAAATAGAGATCTTCCTCTTGGGAAAGCTGATCCCTTCAGGGAGCAAGCCTTTTCCCTTGAGCCTCCTCCCTTGGAGGACGCCTATAAAGCCTACCCGATTCAGCAGCAGAAGAAAAAAAATTACATTGGCTCAGAGAAATACTCTTATGGTCATTTCCAGAATAAGAATCTAGTTCTCAGATCCAAAAAGGTGTTAAATTATAAGAAAGTACATGTAAAATCTGTCTGAAACAGTCCTGCTTTTGTTAAATGATAGCTTCTTTAAAGGAAAAATGGTCTAGTCCCCTGCTTAGAAATGATGTTGCACTGGAAATTAGTAATCCCCACATGCCTCTTACTTACTGTACTGTCGAGAATATTGTGAGATTATTTTGGCAAGGAACTCATGTTTATAGCTTGATATAAGGATATGTTTGTAGTCAGTAACACCAATCCAAGAAGTTTCAGGGGTTTTATTGGATATGTTATATATAAAGATTGGAAACCTCAAGCAAAAATGAGTGGAGACATTAATTCTTTGGGAAAGGTAAAGGCCAGTTTATTTGGAGTGGATTAACAGCTATTCTGGCTCCAGCCTTGCAGTGGATGTCAAGACTGTTTCTTCCATAGCACCTGAGGAAAACTAACTCTCCTTATACATAATTGCATTTTTATCTGGCAACATTCTATGCACTTCAAAATCAGTTGGCTCTGTGATGTGTCGAACACAAGGTGTCTCTATCCACTGGCTGTGTTGCCTGAGTTCTCTCCCACCCAGTTTTGTGTAGTGGTTAAGTGCACGGACTCTAATCTGGGAGAACTGGGTTTGGTTCCCCACTCCTCCACTTGCACCTGGCTGGATGACCTTGGGTAAGCCGTAGTTCTGATAAGAGCTGTTCTTGAAAAAGAGCAGTTTCTGTCAGAGCTCTCAGCCCCACCTACCTCACAGGGTGTCTGTTGTGGGGAAGGGAAGGAAAAGCCGCTCTGAGACACCTTTGGGTAGTGAAGGGCAGGGTATAAATCCAATCTCTTCTTCTTCACTGCATCCTAGGCCACTCTTCTCTGATTGGGCCAGCATTTCAAGGTCATTTGCATATGGAAGCTGATTGGACTTCACTCCATTCCGCACCCCAAACTCCCCCCCCCCCCGTGAGACAGTTGGAACTGTCACTTGCATATGCGACCTGGTGTATTCTAAAGTAAATATGTCCTCACTCACAACACATCA
>NW_015210949.1:0-2424 GCF_001447785.1 Gekko japonicus | reverse complement strand
GGGCATAAATCCAATCTCATCTCATCATCTTCTGAGGGACCAAAATGGCTACCAGCCTACTTACGTGGTTATCCAGTCCTCGTTTGCAGCTCCATAGAAGAAGAAGTAGTAGAAGAAGAAGAGTTGGTTTTTATACTTTGTTTTTTCCTACCTTTTTTAAAATAAGAATTTTATTTTCCAATACATAACACCAACACCAACATCAACACACAAAACACAAAAGGAACAAGCAAAACAGTGAGCAGGAGTACATTCCATTAATTGTGCTTGAGGTTTCCTTTTCTTATACAGTAGTAATTTTTGCACCTATTCTATTACTTTATATATGCATATAAAGGTAAAGGTAAAGGTTCCCTTGGTCGAAAGCCAGTCGAATCCGACTCTAGGGTTGTGGTGCTCATCTCCGTTTCCAAGCCGAAGAGCCAGCGCTGTCCGAAGACGTTTCCGTGGTCATGTGGCCGGCATGACTAAACACCGAGGCGCATGGAACGCTGTTACCTTCCCACCGAAGTGGTACCTATTTATCTACTTGCAATTTCTTGCTTTCGAACTGCTAGGTTGGCAGGAGCTGGAACTAGAGACGGGAGCTCACCCCGTCTTGCGGCACCCGGGTCTTGAACTGCTGAACTATTGACCTTCCACAGCCTGCAGTTCAGCATCTTAACCACTTGAGCCACCGCAGCTCCACATATATGCATATACTAACTGAGATTTCTATTTCTATTATTATTTCTATTTGTATTTCTTAATGGTTATAACATAAGTCACTTAAGGCACCACTCAATCCATTTATAAAATCCTGACCATGTTTTCTCAAAAACGTCTTCTCTTTTGCCTTATAATAGCAAAGTTAATTTGTCCATCTCAGCCGTTTCTAACTCCTTAAGGAGCCTCAGGGCGGCTTACAGTCTCCTTCCTTTACTCTCCCTGCAACAGACACCCTGTGAGGCAGGTGTGGCTGAGAGAGCTCTTTCAAGAACTGCTCCTGAGAGAACAGCTCTGAGAGAACTTGTGACTGACCCAAGGTCACCCACCAGGCATCGTGTGGAGGAAGAGCAGGGAATCAAACCGGGTTCTTCAGATTAGAGTCCATTGCTCTTAACCACTATACCACGCTGATGCCATTTTTCTAACATGGGGCGTCTTCTTGGGTTCTAGCTACGGATTCTCTGGAGCTCATCGGAATCTAAAAAATGGCAGTCATCATAGTTAGAGTGAAAGGAAGTGGAGGTAGGGTGGGATCAAGTAGCACAGGGCACAGGAAGGCCCACCTGCGTAGTTTGCTGCTGTGTGATTCCCTTTCGTTGTGTACCACAAATCTAGGGATAACACAAAGACATATGAAGCTGCCTTCTACTGAATCAGACCATTGATCCATCAAGGTCAGTATTGCCTGCTCAGACTGGCAGCAGCTCTCCAGGGTCTCAGGCTGAGGCCTTTCACACCACTTCCTGCCTGATCCTTTCCACTGGAGATGCCAGGGATTGAACCTGGGACCTTCGGCGTGCCAAGACGATGCTCTACTACTGAGCCAGGGTCCCAGGTCAAGGTCTTTCCCATCACTTCCTGCCTGGTCCTCTTAACTGGAGCTATTGGGGATTGAACCTGGGACCTTCTGCATGCCAAGCAGATGCTCTAACACTAAGCCCGAGTTCCAGATCAAGGTCTTTCACATCACCCAGTGCCCAGTAATTTTGAGATGCTGGGGATTGAACTTGGGACCTTCGGCACGCCAAGAAGATGCTCTACTACTGAGCCAGGGTCCCAAGTCAAGGTCTTTCTCATAATCTCCTACCTGTTCCTCTTAACTGGAGCTATTGGGGATTGAACCTGGGACCTTCTGCATGCCAAGCAGATGCTCTAACACTAAGCCCGAGTTCCAGATCAAGGTCTTTCAAATCACCCAGTGCCCAGTCATTTTGAGATGCCAAGGATTGAACCTGGGACCTTCTGCATGCCAAGCAGATGCTCTAGCACTGAGCCACAGCCCTCTCCAAAAAGTCTAGACATGCGAAGCGGCCTAATAATGGTTCGGATCACCGGTCCATCAAGGTCAGTATTGTCTACTCAGATTGGCAGTGGCTCTCCAGGGTCTCAGGTGGAGGTCTTCCACATCACCTCCTGCCCGGTCCTTTTAACTGGAGATGCCAGGGATTGAACCTGGGACCTTCTGCATGCCAAGCAGAGGCTCTTCCACTGAGCCAGAGTCCCCGATCAAGGCCTTTCATATCACTTAGTGCCTGGTCCTTTCGACAAGAGACACCGGGGATTGAACCTGGGACCTTCTGAATGCCAAGCAGATATTCTACCGTGCTGGTCCAAGGTCCCAGATCAAGGTCTTTCCCACCACCTACCGCCTGGTCCTTTCAACTTGAGATGCTGGGGATTAAACACAGGACCTTCTGCATGCCACTAAGCCAGGGT
>NW_015210948.1:0-2169 GCF_001447785.1 Gekko japonicus | reverse complement strand
CTGCTGCTGCTGGACTTGGGTTCAAATGGTGTCTACTAATGCTAGCTCAAGGCACAGGAATCCTTCTATAATGGTGAACCGCTACACATCCAATGGCAGATTTATAATAAGGAGGGATGGAATTCCTCTTCCATGTTATAATGCAGAAGAAATTGCACACGTATTGCCAGTGGAGGTATATGGCGATAGCTTTTACTCAGTGAAATCAAAAGCGACAGATAATAAATGGTTCCTAGCTTTAAATTGCTAATCCCTGTTCCTGTCATCTGTGCAGATGTTTTCAGACAACTGGTCTTGCTGAATCATAAGGGACATGAAATCTCTCAGATATCTCCCCCCATTATTTGTCTTTTTCATTTTTTAAAACGTTCACAGTCTTTGCGGCTTTTCTTCCTTTATGCCTCTTGTTGCATCCTGTGAGCACTATGGACCTAGGAGATTAAATTTATCGGCCTGGAAAATGTTCATTAGATGGGAGATTTATCCCGGAGCGTGGCGTAAATGGTTTACCCGGCGTATTCTTCTCTGATGTATTTTCTTCCAAGAACAGTTGCAGTCTGTTATCCCCCTGCTTTGCTATTAGAGACGGGTTGGTTTAAGGTGAGCGGAAACATGAGATGCGCCCATCTCCCATGGTGTCTATTTCCTGGGCTGTATCCCTTGGGAACGCAGCCGGAAAACACCAGGCTTGAATTCTCCATCGTTTTAAAAAACTCCCTCAGCTAGGGACACCAGCCTCCAGGTGGGACCTGGGGATCCTGTAGAATTACAGCCAGTGTTCCCTCTAGGCTGAGTTAGTGTGAGCTAGCTCATGGTTTTTTGGCCTCCGGCTCACACATTTTTGTCTTAGCTCAGGAAAGATGGCTCCAGAGCAAACGAATATATGCAGAGGCCAAATTGCTTGCTCACAACTTTAATGCCAGTCGCTCGCAAAGTAGAATTTTTGCTCCCAAATCTCCACCACTTAGAGGGAACATTGATTACAGCTAATTTCCAGACCACGGGGATCAGTTCCCCTGGAGATAATGGATGCTTTGGAGGGTGGACTGTAGGCCATTGCCCCCAGACTCCACCCCCAAAACTCCAGGCATTTCCCAACCTGGATCTGGCAACCCTCGCCTCCCCCCATCCCCCACTGGTGGCCTACCTTTACATGCCGGCTTTTTATTTTTAACACCCCCTTCTTTTTAACCTATTTCTTTCCGATTTGTCTGGTGCGCTGGACTCTGTGAACGGCCATCCACCTAGATTAGGGGGCAGAGCAGTGCCTATTCTGTTATATGCTGATGATACAGCAATTGTCTCTGTTACCAAAGTAGGTCTCCAACGATATCTGAGGGCTTTTGAGAATTATTGTAGTAACAATCAACTTCAAATTAACTATTCTAAATCCAAAGTAATGGTTTTTTCTAAAAAATGGGTCCCTCTTAGCTGGTATATTGGCAAGACGAAAATCCAGCAAGTTAAGAGTTATAAATACCTGGGTGTCACGTTTAATTTTAATCTCCAATGGGCAACTCACAGAAGAAGGTCTATCAGTTTGGGGAAACTATCTTCCAACCAACTGAAATCCTTTTTTTTTCTCCAAAGGAAACCAATTTGTGCCTGCCGCCATTAAAGTTTTTAATACTAAAATTTTTAGCCCAAGTTCTCTATGGTGTTCCTATATGGTTCAGTGCTTTTAACTGTGAAGTTGAATGAATTCAATCATCCTTTTTTAGACAAATTATGGGTTTCCCAAACTGTGTTTCTTACCATGCATTGTGCTCTGAATTAGGACTTGGTTTGATTGAAACCAAGACATGGGTGTTAACGGTCCGTTACTGGCTTAAATTGTATTTTTAACACAGGGGGCCAATCCAACCAGCAGCTCTCCATATACAGACTACGTCATGAGCCACAATCTTGAAAGAAGGGTGTGCCTACTCTGAGTTAAGGGGATTTCTGCAGATTTGGGGAGGGTGGAGCTGAAGAGGATGAGATTTGGGGAAGGGAGGGGCCTCAATAGGGCATGAGGCCACAGAGTCCACCCTCCGAAGCAGCCATTTTCTCCAGGGGAACTGATCTCCATAGTCCAGAGATGAGTTGTCATTCAGGTACATCTCCCGGGCCCCACCTGGAGGTGGGCAAACCTCTTCGAAAGCTACCTAGCTAAGCCTTGGAGGACGT
>NW_015210947.1:0-2183 GCF_001447785.1 Gekko japonicus | reverse complement strand
CATGTGCAGCCACACATTTTCTCATGACAATTGGTGCCGTGACCCGAATCCCCTACGCCTCACAAGGAGACCCAGCGCTGGACTTGGAAGTATTAACCTTTCTGCCAATCCTTTCTTTTCTAAAAGTGATTCCTGAAGGGAGCCTTAAGTGAGAGGCCTTCAGAAGAGGCAAGGAAGCCTGAGTGAAGTGTTTTAGCATGCTGTAGATGCCCAGTAGCCAGAATCAGCTGGTCTGATAGCTAGCTGGAAGGGGCCACTGTAGTCAGGGTCCATGCTCTCTGTTATGCTGAAGGTATAAGGCGTTTGGCCACCTTGCTAACAGATTGAGCTAATATCTCAGTACCCTGCTCCTTTGTCCACAGGAGTCAGTCTCCTTTGGCCAAAAGCAGGATTGGGCACTTGAAGCTCACTTTATTTTCTCTTTATTCTTTCCTTCTCTACTAAGTAAGGGGTGGGATAAGTTTTTGTGTGTGCAAGGTGATTGTTGTTATTACTTTCTTGTGGTTTGTGTGGATCCTTTTCAATTCCAGGCCAACCTTTGGGGCAGCTGTCTGGGACTCTTGTGGAACAGTCTTGGCCCCTCACGAAGGAAAAGTGAGCAATAACACTTCCTCTAGCTAGTAAAGACTCAGCAGACAAATCAGTATAAACGCTAACAGTACACCTTTATTATTTTTCCACATCACTTATAAATCCCATTTGTATGTGTGTGTGCATGAAAATATAAGAGTGTGTGCTGCTTTGGGGGGGAATTGTGGAATTTTAATTGCCCAAACCGTTTCGGGGCACTCTCGCAAGAGACTGGAGACCTCTTGGCCCATCCCGAAGGAGAGGTTTATAACTCTCTAGGGATTGAAAGCTTGAGCGACACACACACAGTGATTTGCACCAAACAGTACATTCTTGTTTTCTCCATATCATCACCTTTCTCTATCTGAGTGCCCCTGTGTGAAAAAGTGTGCCTGGTGTGTTAGTATTAGGCATTGGGTGGGAACGCAAGCAAGGTTCTTAAAGCATCCCCACTAGACATCATGCTAACCCATTTTGACCCTTATCATGGGCCAGATAAGCTGCCCCAGGGTCTCACACAGCAGAAACTAATTTCCTTGTGCAATCAGACCTGGCCACATTTAACTAGACATTTGAACCTACCCTTGCAGTGGCCTAAGGTGGGTTCTTTTGATAAAAAGAAGCTGGCAGTCTTGCAAGCACATATGCCAGTCGGGAGCCCTGCCTCAAAATATCTTTCTTTGTGGAGGCTAGTAGCTAAAGATAGGGAACGGTACCAGGAGCCGAGTGCCCCTCCTCTGCCTTCCTTACAGGCATATGGGGAAGCACCCGACTCATTGGGAATTGAAGCAGAACTTGAACAAATGCAGCTAGAAACTACAGAGGATTTTTTGACACTATGTACATGACTATGCGACCCCGGCCACAACCTCGGCCCCCAGCAGGTGGTAACAATAATCACCTGTCTGGGTCAACCCAGTTATTCCGGCAGCAGCCCAGCAGCCCCCACCACCACCTGGAGCCCCAAAGACTGGGGGGGGTGGAGGGGGAGACGAGGTGCACCAGCCATTTGCCCAAAATGCAGTACAATTGGATGAGAGGGTAAAAGCACTGTTAGGCACCAAACCTAAGACAAAGGAAAAGCTTAGACCTCCACGCCACCCAGTTCATTCCGAGCCTCCCACCCCCACTAGTAGTGATTATGAGGGAAACCTTGGGGAAGGGTTCGAAAAAGCTGCAGTCTGGGGGTGCTTATAGTGAATACCAGTGGGACACTCCCTCCGTTACTGAATCAGAGAAAGACACAATACCTGAAAGAATCGAGAAAGGTAAAAAGACAAAGGAAAGCTGGAGGGCACATGTAACTGTCACTGACCTACAGAAGGCGCTGCGATCGCCCTATAAGCATTTTGTGGTAGAAGCAGTATTGAAAGGGGGAAAGAAGGCGCTAATGAAGGGTCTTGATGGCACCGTCCAGACCTATACAGTTTTGGACCACTACTTTTGCCTCCCAGCATTAAAAGATGATGTGGGTATCTTCCCTGTCAGGGCCTACCCAAACCCAGCAGGAAATAACCCACCATAGTTAAAGATGTTTGTTCCCTGGTCCAGCCTAGAATTATATCAGTTCAAAGCTAGGATGCTTGACCCCAAGGAGAATATTGAGGGGTACC
>NW_015210946.1:0-2367 GCF_001447785.1 Gekko japonicus | reverse complement strand
GGGCGGCTTACAAGGCAAGCAATCTTGCAAATAAAAACAAAGCTAAGAACATATTATACAATTTAAAACACTCCCCATACAATTAACTAACCCACTAGTTAGTCAATCAATTAATTAATTAATTAATTAAGTTCCAGACAGCACTGCCATCCATTCTTCATCCCAGGGCCCTCTCGCTCCCCGATGGTACCCACTCCAATTGGTGGTGGTGGTGGGGTGACGGTACAGTGGTGGTGGCGGCTCCTACTCAAACACCTGGCGGAAGAGCTCCGTCTTACAGGCCCTGCGGAACTGCGCAAGGTCCCAAAGGGCCCGGATCTCCTCTGGGAGCTCATGCCACCAGGCAGGAGCCACCACCAAAAAGTCCTGGCCCTGGTGGCAGCAAGTTTGGTATCCTTGGGGCCTGGAATTACCAGATGTAGAGTCCCCGACCGTAGTGCCCTTGGGGGAACATATGGGGAAAGGCGGTCCTTCAGGTTTGCCGGTGATATTTTTATATTTTATCAGTGATAACAATTTCAAACACACTGTGCATAAATCCAAAAAGACAATTTCTATACAAAAACACTGGTATGAAACCTTGTATATATTTTACATCAACACAACATGTGGAAAACTATTAGCTTAACATTCAGATCCTACCTCCGTTTAGAGGTAGTATAACGAAAGTGTTGTGCTCCACTGTGTCAGAACCCAAGCCAACAATGGAGTACACGCTTTCAGGAAAGGTTATACTTTTATTGAAGAGCTATAGATGCATTAACATAGTCACTGTTAAGAATGGCAGTTGTCCCTTGGACCTAATAAGATATAGGGCATTCGTATGCACACACACACACACACCCCACTGCGCTGGCCAATTAGGCGCCCTCCCTCGCGTGGGCTAAAGCCAGCAAACTGTTTCTAGGCGAAGCTGGGAACTGTCCGGCTCCCACGGCTGCCTGGAAAGGCAGACAACACACACACACACCTGCACATCGTTATAGATAAGCGTTTCAGCTCAAAGCATAGACAGGAATGTGAAAACAATTTACACAGACTCTGACTGAGCATCCCAACCCCCATGGCAGCATAGCTGACACACTGTAATGTGGCGTAACAAAACTATCCTCTGCAGGTACTCAGTCTATGACTTAAAAATCTAAGTAACCAATTAGATGCTTAACTAAAGGCAACGAAGATATAACTGAAATCAGAGTTGTGATAAGGTAACTAAAGGCAAAACATCACATCCATTTTTGAAATTGGGACCATTCAGAGGAAATATATTGCTGTTGAGCCAAATAGTTAGAACCGGGGACCGTTTGCCAATAAACGTTTCTTGATTCGATCCTGGAGACATATAATTCAATTTATTAGTAACAGCATCCATCAGGTAGTGATTCCATAATTTACGAAACCATGCATCAAAGAAGAAGAAGAGATTGGATTTATATCCCGCCCTTCACTTGGAGTCTCAGAGCGGCTTACAAACTCCTTTCCCTTCCCCTCCCCACGACAGACACCCTGTGAGGTGGGTGGGGCTGAGAGAACTCTGACACAAACTGCTGTTTTTCAAGGACAGCTGTGCCAGAGCTTGTGACTGACCCGAGGTCACATCAGCAGGTGCAAGTGGAGGAGTGGGGGAATCAAACCCGGTTCTCCCAGAATAGAGTCCGTACACTTAACCACTACACCAAACTGGCTAGATTTTACTTCTGAGAGACCTCCAGGCCCCACCTGGAGGTTGGCAAACCTAGCAGAGATCATGCGGGATGAGAACCTGTGTTCCTCCAGTCTGGTGTCAGGGGTAATGCAGGGCAGTGGTTCTTAACCTTTAGTCCCCTGCCGTCTACCAGCTATGAAACATAGCCTTGAAAAACACCACCCCCTCCCAGTTGAAAGCAAAATGTTTGCACATCTCAGTAGCATTCCAAACTGTACTTGTGGAGTTTGTTGGCGTGCGCCAAAACAGGATTTCAAACTAGGCCTGTAGCTGGTTGGTTAATCGTGGCTTCTACTAATTGTGGCCTGATGTGACATCTGAATTCTCAGGTTCCCGTTTTTCAAGTCACACATCCTGGGGGTAGATGGGAGAAGTGGCAAGAAGCCGACAAACCAGGGTTTATGCGCAAATTGGGATCTTGTTACTTAAATTTTACTTAAAGTTTATAGGCTATCTAGAATGTGTTGCATAAACTGTGGCTTAAACAAGTCCTAGTTTATTGTGACATCCAAATTCCACTTCGCAGTGCCATCATGTGGAGCGATATTCCAGTCCACATAAATAGAAATCCACGGGCTTAAACTGGGAATAACTTTGCACAGAGATGCACTTCTGTCCTCCCTAGTCAAGCTCTGACAGTCTTAGCCACTACATTTTGGTGT
>NW_015210945.1:0-2223 GCF_001447785.1 Gekko japonicus | reverse complement strand
GTCCTGCTGGTTTCACTCCCTGTTCTCCACGACCAGCTTGCTCTCCTCCCACTCACTCTCTCAGCTGGTCTACTTGGGTGTGTTTGGTGAGGCAGGTCACAGGACATACTGTAGACATGTGGCTCTTCCGGTTGAAGGGGATTGCAAATGTGGCTCTCTGCACGCCACGGAGTAAGTACCATTGGGTTAAAGGCAAACCCGCTTTTCTGCAGATGAATAGAAAAAGAAAACAGAGGGATCTCCATACCCCTAAAGGCTGTGCTGGGGATCATGGGACCGGTATGCACAAAAAACATGTAGGATGAAGCCGGAAAGGAGGGGAGTTTGGTGAGACTGGATGATAAAGCTAGCAGGATTGAGCCCATTGTGCTTTGCTTCTAAGCTGTGGCTCTTTCCCATTGGAGAGCACTGTCGTGTAGTGGTTTTGGTGTCAGTCTAGGACTGGGGCAATGCAGGTTCGAATCCATATTCAGCCAGAATATTCAGAAGTAAGTATCACTGTAAGTCAATAGGATTTACTCTTGGGTTAGTATGTTTAGGACTGCAGCCTGGATGATCTTGGGGGTCAATAACGCACTTCACACAGTGGTTCTGAAAAGAAGGTGGAGGAGAGGAGAACTGTGTGGCCCCGTCCTGAGCTCTTTGGAAGGAAGGTGGGATTCCAGGCACCCCAGCAAAGCTATTTCACAAGTTAACCACATTTCTACATGGTTCTGCTTCTGAGTGGACATTGATTTGTAAGTTTTATTTATTTAGAAAGTGCACTGGCTGCCTCTCCGGAGATCTGCTGTATGTGAAGCCCTGGTGTAAATCAGCATGTGACAATCATATGCATGGTTATTACACAACGAAACCCCCTGTGTGTGCAGTTGTCACAAGTGACTGCTTGCATGGAGATTTGATGCTAATTCCTGTTCAGGTGCGCCTTTTGTGTAGGAATTTCATAGTGAGCAAAACTGACCTGACCTAATAAAAGCCAATCAAGATAGTTCTACCGTCTAGGGAATGCTTCCAACTCATTTTCATTCTTTCATTGTATTTTAATTTTTAAAAACAATTTAATAGCATCCGTGAGAATATGAACCTTCTTGTGTAATGCGGCCTGTGCTTTATAAAGCAGCCAAACACAGCAGCACTATGATTTGCTCCAAGCTTCCCCCCCCCTTCCATTCCCCCTCAACTGAGAATGCTTTTGCACCAGTTGCTTACTTTTACTACCTTTAAAAACAGGTATCACATTTTCATCTAAGCAACAGACAAAGACACGTGGTTGGTTATTCTTCCCTTCCTCATCTAGTCTTATAGCACCCCTTAAGGTAAGGTTAGGCTGAAAGTGGCTGGTTTGGTCAAGGTTACCCATGGAAGTGCATGAGAGAGTGTGGATTTGATTCCTGGCCTCCCTGCTCCAAGATTGCCTACGTTGTGCACATTGACTTTTGGTTTCTTGGAATTATTCATTCTCCAAATAAATAGCCTTTTCCTGGTTTTGTTTCTGATGTTTTATTATCTCAACAGTGAAGGAAATAGCATTCTCAAGAGCTGTTTGGTGTGTTTCAGTCATATTTTAATCTCACTCTTCCCCCAAGAGCTTAGGACAACATTCATAGTTCTGCCTTTTCACCACAACCCTGTGAGGTAGGCCCATGATCACACACCAAACCTGACAGAGTTGGGACTTGATCTGGGGTTTCCCAGATCCTAGTATGACACTCTGACCACCAGGCCATACCATATGCAAAGGAGGACAGTGAGAACTGCAGCATCAGGAGCTGCTACTGCTGCTGACTTTGCTTAAAGCAGCTGATCCAGAACTCATTGTGCTTGTCCAGGGAAAGGCCTATATGCTGTGCTTCTGCTTTCTTTCCTTGAAGAAGTTAGTCACAGCTGACAGCGTGGTCTCAGATGCGATGGTCTTGCAGCTCCACCCTAAGAAAAGTTACTCCCTTCCAAGTCCTTGGCCTTAGAAGGGTATAACTCCACTTAGGATGGCACCGTCAGTCTAAAGCTCTGTGCACAATGTGTTCTTTTCCTAGACTGGGCTTTGCTTTCATGATCTAGCAGATTGCCATAGGTAGTACTTAGCTTCAGCAGTATGCTAAGGGCTGTAGAGAAGTGCCTTTGTCCCTGCTCAGAAAGTTTAAAGTAACTGGACTAGGCAATGGCTTCTCTTTCCTTCCCACCCCACCCTCTTCTTTGGTGGTTAGGCTTGCCAAGTCCCCCCGG
>NW_015210944.1:0-2466 GCF_001447785.1 Gekko japonicus | reverse complement strand
CCAGCATAGTGTTGGCCTTTTTTATTGCTCCTAATTCAAACACTTGAGATGGAACTAGAAGATAATTTGATTATTTAGCAGCATGAATAGCCCCGACTACCCTGAACTCATCGGAGTTTGGAAGCGAAGCAGGTTTGGCCCTGGGTAGTGCTTGGATTGGAAACCACCCAGGAAGACTGGGGTTGCTATGCATAGGCACATACAGGGCTATTTCGGGGCAGGAACGCACAAGTTGGCCACGCCCAGCAGGAACTCATTAGCATAATAGGCCACACCCAACAGCAGAAACTCATTAGGATTGGCTACATTAGGAGTGTGTGGCCTAACATGCAAAGGAGTTCCTGCTACAAAAAGAGCCCTGGACTTTGACAACAAACAAGGTAAACAGAATAACAAGCAAAAGGTGGGTGTGGCTGGATGACCACACTTCTGGTAACATGGGGGTGTGTCCTAATGTGCTAATGAGCTGTGCTGGCAGGGGCGTGGCCTAATAGGTTAATTAGTTTCTGGTGTTGGGTGAGGCCTATTATGCTAATAGGTTCCTGCTTGCTGAGCTTTTTCTACAAAAAGAGCCCTGGATATAATGGCAAACCACCTTTGCTCATCTCTTGCCTTGAAAGCCCCATGAGGGGCCGCCATGTCAGCTGTGACTGGATGGCACATTATTACACAGTGCTTCACTGGATTGTGCCAGAGGGACTGCAAAGGCATAACTCAAGTTTCAGTTCTGGAGGGCAGGAGCTCCTTTGGAGACAGACACGTGAGAATTGCAACAGAAAGGAAGGAAATTTAGAAACAAAACTTTATTATATTTTCCCTTCCAAATCAGAAAGAGCCTCTTGTTAGTTTATTGTCTCCTGCTCTGGGAGATCTCTCTAAATCAATGAAACTCTCTGGATCCATAAAACGATCACGTGAAGCAGAACATAAATTTAAAGATACCAAGATGGAAAAAAATGAAAATTTCTTCCCTCCTTTCACAAGTTATCAAACGAATGATATAGGTAAACAGTAGTACTCAATACAACACAATATAGGTAATTATAGTTATAGTATTAGAGCCAGTGTGGTATAGTGGCTGGAGTTTCAGACTAGATCTGGGAGACCCGGGTTCGAATCCCTACTCTGCCATGGAAGCTTGCTGGGTGACCTTGGGCCAGTCAGACCCTCTCTTCAGCCTGACCTACCTCCCATGGCTTTGTGAGGATGAAAAAGGAAGAGGAGAATGTTGTAAGCCACTCTGGGTGCCCATTAGGGAGAAACGCAAGGCATAAACAAAGCAAGTAAATAACGAAATAAAAATTCTGACTAGTTTCTTGCTTGCTAACGTTTCCAATTAAAGCACCATAAAAGCATCGAGGTACTACCAACATACAGCCCTGACCTGGACAGCCCAGGCAAGCTGATTTTGTCAGATCTCGGAAGCTAAGCAGGGCCGATCCTGGTAAGTATTTGGATGGGAGACCTCCAGGGAATACCAGGGCTGGGAGGCCAGAGGCAGGCTATCAGGCCACGTCTCTGAATGTCGTCCGTCCCCCAATAGGAGTCACCAGAGGTCGCCATGACTTCCAGGGATGGGCACACACACACACACACACACACACAATTTTTTTAAAAAAATGTATTATCAACATATGAACAATGATGCTGCCTTATACCGAATCAGATCATTGGTCCCTCATGGTCAGTTTTATCTACTCGACTGTCTGCTGCTCTCCAGGTTCTCAGGAGGAGGTCTCCCCCATCACCTGCTACCTGATCCTTTTTACTGGAGATGCCAGGGGTTGAACCTGGGACTTTTTTGCGCTGCACGTCAAACGGGTGCTCTACCACTGAGCCACAGCCCTTCCCAAATCATTAGCAAACTTACCAAATGGTAGCTAACTGAGTCTGAGAAAGGTTTGATTGCAGGAGGGCATTTTTGGCTTGAAAACCTTAACAAACAAACAAACAAAGATGAGCATTCACTAGATTATTTTTACCCAATATGTTTGTTAAAATACCCTAACAAGGCATGGCTCAGATAAACTGGATGGATTTCACCTGATAACTAAATTATGATTACGGGAACACAATGTAAATAGGAGAAGGGTGGGAGTGACATAATCAAGAACCACCACAGAAAAGATTCTTTCCTCAGTAACTGCCTGCCTAACCTCTGAGGAAAATGGAGAGAGGCCTGTGATTTTAGTTGCCGGACAGCTTAGCGTGGCCCCAGGAGGTTCAGGGCTTTACAGATCAATGCCAGCACTTGGAAACTGAGCTTGGAAACAAAGCAGCAGCCCATGAAATTCCTGCAGGACGGAGGCAGCACGCTTCCAATGGCTAGCCTCAGTATGGCTGCCATATTCTGGACCAGATGGGGTTTTCAAAGGGAGCCCAATGTAGAATGGGATACCCGAATCAAGCGGAGATGGAACCGGGCCTCAGATATTAGGGGGCAAGATCGTTTTGAACCAAAAAGGG
>NW_015210943.1:0-2221 GCF_001447785.1 Gekko japonicus | reverse complement strand
CACTAAATGCCCGTGTGACCTGACCCTGAGGCCCAATCTAGTTGAGACAAAGACATCCATAGTTATTCAAAAGCTAAGTAGAGAATGGGAGCTTTTTAAGGTTGCCATGTCCCCCCCCCCCAAGCAGGGGATGATGGGTAGGGTTCCCAGATCCATGTTAGGAAACTCCTGGAGATTTGAGAATAGAGCCCGGGGAGAAAAGACACCTCAGTTGGGTACAATGCCATACAGTCCAATCTCCAAAGCATCCATTTTCGCCATGGGAACTGATCTCTGTAGTCTGGAAATGAGCTGTAGTTCGAGGCGATCCCCACATCCCACCTGGAAGTTGACAACCATAGAACTTTACCACTCCCCTTAAAATGCTGGTAGTTGAATACCCAAATTCCCAGATCTGGACTAAGGTGATCTTTGGAGCTGTTTACGAGGGCCTATCCTCAATTTCTACCTGTGTGGATTTCACAGTCGCTTGGAACGTTCATGGGATGCAGAATAACTCACTCCATGAACTTCCTGGCACCTGAGGCTAGAAGTGTTTACCTGAGATTACCAAAGGCCCTTCATACCTTCTACTTAAGCTAAGGAGCTAGTTTCTGTTTCATTTGGGCTTTAAAGCATAGGGTTTCAGTTGGGGGGTTTGTATAGAAAAAGTCCTTTCTAAAATCCTTCCTGCTTGGGCCAGATGGCCTTAGCTGGTAACACTACCGCATGATTTCTGTCACCTGTGCAGATGGCCTGCCAGATGGCCAGGCCACATATCCATATGCAAGACACTTTGACACCTCTGCCAGGATAGAGGAACTTGCCGGGGGAAGAGCTATGCCCAGTACATTAGCACGTCAAAAGCATTCCCTGACGTGACACATGGTCACTGGAAGAGGCTGGAGTGGGATGCCCAACTCCTAGCCAATCAAAACATACCTTGCCTGACAACCATGGTAACCAGAGATTGGACACGCCTCCCCACTCTCTCACTATTGGGTAAATGGCCATACCTGGTGGTGACGGAGGGGGGGTATGACAGCAATGATCCATAGGGGAAAAGAGAGTTCCTCACTGGAAACAGAGAGATGCTCTCTGGAAACAAAGAGTTATTTTGGACTGACTGTTTGCTGTTAACATAGAGTGAGACTATTAGGCAGCCAAGCTGAATTTGGTGGCCCACAGCACTATGGGGTTCCTTTTCAAGATTCCCTGGTGAGACCTTGGACTACTTGCACACCAGCTTGGTAACTACGGAATACCTCTATTGTGTAGCTAGAGCTGAACAAGCTATAGGTATCATTTGTTTTCTTATCTTTTGCTAGTCTTATGTTCTATGCATGCTTTTGCACTGAATAAAGAAAATATATAATCAATATTATCTGGACTTGTTTCCTCTGTTGCAACATGATTTCTAAGACTGAATCTTGTGTCTGAGCCGTTCGCCTAAGGAGGCTACCACTGTGTTAATTGTTTGCAGCCCTAGTACAGTTGGTAAGTCCCAGAAACCAGGCAGGAGTTGGGGATCCTTGGTGGGGGACTTTTTAAAAGAGAGATCCTGGTGGCAGTAACTACTGGTAAAGCCTGGAGAGTGTACAGACATTCTCCTGGGGTTTGTTTAATGGTTGCAGAATGCTTGGTTTCTCTCCCATCCTTGGACTGGGGTGAGAGAGAAACCTTGACACGGTTAACCCACAAGTGGGACACATTTTCCAAGTAATGTCACACCAGCAACATCATAACCATCTTTTGGAGTGGGGGGGGGGAGGAGAAAAGAAGGAAGATGGAGATGGGGTGTAATAAGGGTTCCCAGCCTCCATGTATTGGCTGGAGATCGTCTGGGATTACAACTGATCTCCAGGCAATAGAGATTAGTTCACCCGGAGAAAATGGCCGCTTTGGAAGGTGGACTCTATGGCATTATACTCCACTGAGATCCCTCCCCTACCATACCCCACCCTCCTCAGGCTCCACCCCCAAAATCTCCAGGTGTTTCTTAACCCGGGGCTAGCAGCCCAAGGTGTAATATAGAAGGTAAAAAGGTGGACTCCACAATGCAACTTGCTTTTAAAGATGGATCCTGGGTCTTCAGACTTCAGCTGAATACATATCCTGCATCAAACAGCCTGCTAGGCTCCATACACAACATAAAAATGGCTGAGACCAAACCCAAGGAGCTTCCAGTTTACATTTAGTGAAGGATTGGAGAAAGAGGCCAGGAATCGACAATAAGAGGTTT
>NW_015210942.1:0-2195 GCF_001447785.1 Gekko japonicus | reverse complement strand
GGTTGCTAGGACCCTGCCAGGGGTGGGGAATCTTCCCCCAGCACTGATTAACTGGCTGGCTGGGAACTTACAGGAAGGGAAATGATGCCTGGGCCTATGTCACCAGCAACCTCACTTCCTGTGCTCACCGGAAGCAAAGTCATCACATCACTGGCAACTCGGGGAAGCTCTGGTTTGGGGGCAAAAACTCCATGGTAAAAATTACTTCTGCCATAGAATTTTTGCCCAAATGCCATAGCATCCCCATTTCACTGTTGAGGTGATGACATCGCTTCTGGTGCATGCCAGAAGTTAGGCCTCTGTGCCTTAGGAACAGCTTCTTACTTTGTGTTCCTTCTGGAAGAACATCATGTCCATTTGAGGTGGAATTCCAAACTGCTGCCCCTTTCCTGCAAGGACTCTTTACCACCCCACCCCACCCCACACAAACACACACATAGCACAACTTAAACCCCAATGCATACTGGTAACCTCCTTTGCAGCTGGCTGCCATATTACCTCAGTAACTATTTTCTCCCCAAACACACTATCCTCAGGGGTAGACTGGAGGGAAAAATGTCCCCTGCAAAAGGGCCCCATCCCCTGCCATGCCCAGGCCCTCTCCCCACAAATGAGTCAGGGAAGATGGGAGTGAGCAGGAGCCAGCCGGCACCACACCTCACATAACTCAGTTGGGCACCCCCACCCCCACAGCTCTACATGCTATATCTGGCTTGCCTTACTCATCCCAGGTGAGGCTCATGCCAGCTGGGAGCAGGCTTCCCTGGGCCAGGCAGGGTTTGTGCCAACTGGGTACTACCTTCCTCGGGTGGTGTGTGGCTTGCCTGGGGTGGGTGTCACCTTCCCCAGGTCAGTTGCAGCTCACCTGGGCCAGGTGTCACCTTCCTCAGGCAGCACATGGCCCTTTTGGTCTCAGCTAGACTGGCCTAAGTCAAAGTGAAGCTTAGAGCGTCACCCTGATGCACTGATATAACTTCTAGTTTCACACTGGGACTGAAGTTGCTGTGTTGGCTCAATGCCAGCCCCCTCCCCCAATTTGATCCCACGGCTCCTGCAGCGGCCACCTGGCCTGTGTGTGTGTGTGCGCGCGGGGGAGTGTATTGAAGCAAAATAATGCTTTCATGGTAATAACAGCAACAACAACAATAATAACTGTAGAAGTGTTTTTGTTTCTGTGTTGGGGTAAAGTAATAGGAAGAAACTGAATTATGTATATTTAAAAAACAACAACAGTCAGATGTGTAAACTGAGGTGGAAGGGTTGGAACTGGAACTAAGTTTTAGAATCCGCTAAGTGAGTGGCAAGTTGAATTGGGTTATTTTATTTACTTTAGGGTTCAGGCACTGGTTTTTATTGAGTTCCCTGCCTTCTAGATGCTGGAATGAGAGATGATCCACAAATAGGAGTGGGCACAAACTGGTTCATGAATGAACATTCATCACAAATGTTGGCCTGTTCATGGTTCATGAAGCAATGTTAGTGAACTGAAGAGCTCGCACAAACTTCCATGAATTTTAAGGCAGTTTGTGAAGAGCAGAAAGCAGGGGTTTAAATGGTTCTGAGCTATTTAAACCCCTGCTTTCTTCTCCCCACTGCTCAGCAGTTTGGTTTAAATGGCATGGGGCCATTTAAACCCCTGCTTTCTACTTTTCATAAAAGATAGCTGAGTGGCAGGGAGCAGAAAGCAGGAATTTAAATGGCTCTGAGCCATTTAAACTCCTGCTTTCTGCTCCCCATCACTCAGCTGTTTGGTTTAAATGGTTCAGAGCCATTTCAACACATTTTCTGCTCCACACCAAAAGCAGCAGTAAGTGGAAAGGGGTCACGAACCAATACTAAATGGTTCAGTTTGTGAACCAAAGTATCAGTTTGTGGTTCGTTTCATGGTTTAGCCATGAGCCACAAACTAATCCGAACTTCAAAAATGTGGTTCGTGCCCAGCCCTATCCACTAATAAGATCTGAATTCACCATGTCATGGAGGCATACACAATTTTTTTTAAAAAAAAATACATCTGAAACATGCTATGAGAAACCTTCATGTAACTGTAACACGGAGCAGTTCGAAGAGTTCTTACAATCACCCAGTATCCTTCCAAGCCTTTCAGTGTGGCTCACTTTCCCTCTCGTACTGTTTGGCTTTCTCTTGGACTTGAAATAGCAGAGATGCACAAGCGAAAGTTGCAGGGTGACCAC
>NW_015210941.1:0-2273 GCF_001447785.1 Gekko japonicus | reverse complement strand
ATTATTTTGCCCAATTAGGGCAAATTGGACACAAGCCAGTAGCTGGCCAATTCGGCTGGATCCAAAGATGGCTTCTTCAAGAGAGGACGCACCACCGCTTCCTTGAGTGCCCCAGGAAACAGTCCCTCAACAAGGGACTTGTTGATAATTTCCCTTAGGGCGCCACCCAACCCCTCGCCGTCAGCTTTAATTAGCCACGATGGGCACGAGTCAAGGCAGCATGTGGTGGGGTGTACAGCTAAGAGCAATTTGTCAGCTTCCTCAAGGCTGAGCGGACTGAAATAATGATAGAACAATGAAGGAGTTGCAACTTTACCGAGTGTTGGTTTCCTACTAATAATGGAGGTTTTGCAATTCCATCTAAGTTATTTTATTCTAGATGCAGTAACAGGTTTGCACACTAGAATAAGTGGCCTTAGCAGAACAGCACAAAGTATGTATGTCCAGTAAGACAGTATATCACAGTTACCTTTTAGACTTATTCCAAGTCTTTATTTGCAATTCAAAGTTTAAGCTGTCCTCTGTTCCACCCCAACATGGTCACTGGATCCAATAACACTATATTGACTTTTCAAATTCCAAATGACAATGTAGTGGTAATGATTATATTGCCATGTACTAAAATGTAAAATAAGAAGTTTAACTACATCATATTTGTATACTACAAAGTATACTAAGTGAGGGGACAAGAGCTGAAGATCACAGAAGATAATTTTAACAAGAACATAAATTCAAATCACAAAATGTTTTCTTCGCAAGCACCCAGGATATCTTACTTCAGAGCAAAGTTTTGTTCACTTGAGGTCAGACTCACATACTTGGCAGGATCACAGTGGCAGAGCTTGTTTGTAGGGGTGTGCATTCGATAAAGTTGACCTGAAAAAAACCTTTTCGACATTTTTTGGGGTTTTGGGATACTGAATCAGCTTCCCTGAGCTGATTTAGCTGCCAAAAAATGAATGCCGAAAAAAAATATATAATTTTTTTCCTGGCTTTATTCAGCAATGCCAAATTCATGCTCTGGGTGGCTTTAATATAAAAGAGCTCCACTCCCCTTGTTTTCCCCGCCATTTTCACCTCTTTCCTGCCTTTTGCTCTGCTTTCCAGGAGGGAGGGGGAAGAGGGACCTTGCAGGCAGCCAATCACTGCAATGCATTAGCAAATGCCATTGCAGCTTGCAACTTTTTGCAAGACTGTTGTTGCTGCTGGCTTCAGTTGTTGAAGCCCAACTACTAGCTTGCTCCTTTCCCAGGGGAGAAGCACTGGCCAACAGGATTTGGCATACTGCTCTCTGGCCAATCACAGAAGTTTGTTACTTTTTGAAATCTTCCTGTGTATGCCCAGAGAACATAAAAGCAGGGGTCTCTGGTTGGCTGACTCCATTCCTGTTCCTGCTGCTGAGAGAGAGCCTGGGTTGGAGATTGTGTGGCTGGCTTCTGCTTCAGCCACTGCTCTGAGCCTGCTTTCCTGCTGCTGCTGACTTGGACTACTTCGGATCAAGACAACAGAAGAGGACTGAAGAGAAGAAAACATAACTGGTTTCAATTATATTAGGATGATTGCAAGAACATTACTATTAACTGATTTTAACACTTCCTTGTTGTGGGTAACCCAATTTGCACTGAAGTGGAAGTGAACTCCTACATATCTAAAGCTTTTACTCTGTTCAATCAGTTTTTACACTAAGGGAAATCAGTATATCCCTGCAGCCCTTAGAATTTTCAATTGCAAAATATGTCCCAAACTGGTCTATGGCATCCCGATTTGGATGACAGCCTTTAATAAAGCAGTAGAATGCATACAATCTAATTTTTTAAGGAAAATTCTGGGGCTGCCAGCATGTGTGCCTTATGCAGCCATATGTTTGGAGACAAAACAAAGACATTTAGTGACAAGAGCTTGGATTACAACAATCAAGTATTGGCTACGTATACACTTTAGCAGTAGTCCAAATAGTCTTATTGTGCACATGCTCTCTGAAGCACAAACATCTGCATGGATGACCTTTATAGGGGGGGAAATTCTCTAATTGGGCTAGATTTTGATGACGTAGTGTATCTTCTTGAGAGGAGTGCATTTGTTCTGATTAAGCAGAGACTTGTTGATATTGAAATGCAGGAACTTAGAAGTCTTGCCTCTGGTAGATGCTCGCCTCTGAGATGGGGGATGCCCTCTAACGGTTCTTTGCCTGAATATTTTGCTTGTCTGACAACCCCTGATCAGTGAAGAGCATTCGTGTTAGCGCATTTTAATGTTCTCCCTTCTGCTGTATT
>NW_015210940.1:0-2265 GCF_001447785.1 Gekko japonicus | reverse complement strand
GCACCATTGATTTATATAGGGGCATTACTTATATAGAAGCATTACTTATATAGGGACTATACTCAGGAATGGTTTCAAATTTGGGGAGGCCCTGTGCCACATGCCACTACTGAGCATGCCAACCTCCTCATCCTTCTGCTCCCCATCTATCTACCCCCCACAGCCCCAACACACATACATACTCCATACCTACCTGTGTCTCTCCGGTCAGCATTGGCAAGTATGAAAGGAACCAAAGAGTGTCACCACTCTGCTCCTCTAGTATCTCCCTCTACAGGAAATAGGAGATTGACCCAGAGATCTACTATGTGGCACTAGGGCAATCTCCCATTTCCTGACAGGAGCAAAACTCCACTTTTTAGTGCTCCTTTTAGCCCTGCTAACAGTGATAAAGGAGCACAAAAAAGTAGAATTCTGTTCACTCCCCCAGCCATCTCTCCCACCAGGGAATGGGAGATTACTCCAGTGGTTCTTGTGAACTGCTACCAGCCAGAATAGACTATACCTCCACGTTAGACTACCATAACTTGCTCTGCATAGGGCTACCCTTGAGACTGACCCAGAAACTCCAATGGGTCTAGAATGTAGCAGTGTGGGTCCCTATGGGGACCCCACAAATGCCACATATTCAGCCATTGCTGCACTGGCTCCTGGTGGAGTACTGGATCAAGTTCAAGGTTCTGGTGTTAACCTTTAATGCCCTTAATGGTCTGGGAACCATGAATGGTTGGGATCGCCTCTCCTGGTACACCCGCCAAAGAGCTTTGCACTCAGCAGATAAGAACATGCTGATGGTCCCCAGCTTGAGAGACATTCGGTTGCCCTCGATCGGGGCCCCAACCTGGTAGAACTCCCTGCCAAATAACATCTGGGCCCTGCGGAATCAAATGCAATTCCGCAGGGCATTTAAGGCAGAGATGTTCCGCCAGGCTTTTAGTTGAGGACAGCAGCGGTTTCCAACTGTGTGGTGTCCCCCCCCCCCACAAGGCAATGGTATAATTGGTAGTTTAACACCATCCTATCAGGTTGTTTACTGTATTTTATTATATTTTTACTGTTTTTAATTGTTCAACTAATATATAATTGTTTCCTATTGATGTACACTGTCCTGGGCCCTGCCTTGCAGAGGAGGGCTGTTTAAAAAAATCTAATTTAATAAATAAAATAAATATTGATCTTGACAGACCATTGGTATGACTCCACTTCCTGTGTTCACAATATTATATATTTGCCCTATTTCCAATACACATTTTCCTCACTTTACAATTACACTTTTCAGAGTCATACAACTCTCCACCATTAGCACTTTCAATCTCCGTACTTCAGCTCTGCTGATGCAACACTGCTACTGTTTTGAGAAGGCAAGGCTACCCTGAGCTTTCTAAGTAGTTTGTGGAATATACCCTTCTCCTTGTACAGCCACTGAGCATACAGGACCCTGATTCCCTAGCTGCATCTAGACACAGCCGAGTATATACAAAAGAAAAGAGATATGCCATCAAGATGATGGTGGAAAGTCAGTGTGGTATGGTGGTTAAGAGCATTGGACTAGTATCTAGGAGATCCAAGTATGAATTCCGACTTGTGTTATGGAAGCTTGCTGAGCGACCTTGGGCCAGTCATACATTTTTAGCCTAACCTACCTCACATGATTTTTGTGAAGCTAAAATGGAGGAGAGCAGAACGCTGTAAGCTGTTTTGGGTCCCCACTGGGGACAAAGGCAAGGTACAAATGAATAAAATAAAATAAATAATAAATCAATGAATTATTTGAAGAATCAGCAAAATGGTGAATGGCACCATTTTAACAATATACAGCCTTGAAAAATAAAGGTAAATTAATTTTTGCCACAGAAATTTACCACAAGTGGAATTCAGGTTGTTAGTTTCAGTTCCACTAAATACAAATCTCATTCAAATTCATGAAGATTTTCGTGAATTACCTGCACATTCACCTAGATCCAGAAATCCAAACTAAAGAATGCTTGTGGTCATGTGTAAATCAAGAAGTGTTTCATTCAACACAGTAAGCCTTAATTCTGGTATCTGATAAAGGGAGCTTTGCTGTTCTACTGCAGACATACATGACTACCCTCTGAAACTTAATTGTCTGAGGGGTTATTTACTACTGAGTATCAATGTGGCACTCGATGTGGGTGAGTGACTTTTTAAAAGCAGCACTACAAACATCACGGTCTGATGCAATATCAAACAAAAAATTATGAATGCCAAAATCTGGAGTTCAAGATGCATCAACCAAAAGAG
>NW_015210939.1:0-2268 GCF_001447785.1 Gekko japonicus | reverse complement strand
TTGTATTGTTTTTATTGAATGTTGTGAGCTGTCCCGAACCTGTGTGTGGGGAAGGGCGGGATATAAATGTTAAAAATGTTAACATTTTTTAAAATTAAAAAGAAAAGACAAGAAAAAGATCACAGTGGCTGCTTGTGCAGAGTCAAACTTATTGTGTTTCAGCTTGCACAAGATCTAGTGTAACTAATTTCTAGGCACTATAGTACGTAGGGAGAAAAACCCTACTTGTCGCACAAGATCTTGCACAAGTGGAACTCTGCTAAGTCCAGTTATGTTTCCACTTGTGCACTGCAGGATCCAAGCCAATGTATGTGAAACAACTGGAAAATGACAAATGCTAAGTATTAACAATCATGACAGGTCCATGGATGCTGAATATAGATAATGCTGCATGCAGTTAGGATGGAGTACAAGTTAGGAGTGCAAGTGAATGGGACCCTGATTTTATAGTGTTATGGACTGACCTGACCCAAGCATCCAAGTTCAGTGCTGGGAACTGGGACCAAGGACACTCCAATTTGCCCGACTCCTTCAACTGAAAGTAGTGTAGTCCTTTGAGATGCCAATGTGCTGAACAGCTTCTCTACCAGACAACTTGCAAATGGGGAGCAATGATATTTCTCAGTTATTACATCTGCTAAAATGCAGCCAGGGATAATAAACCTACAACTGGAGAGCTGCAGTCATCCAATTGCTGCAACTATCTGCCTGAAGCAACATTTCAACAACAGAACAGGCTAGAATATGAGATGTAATATTTTATTTTCCTCCAACAAGTCTTTCTGCGGAACCCTCCTCTCTCTAAGGGAAGTTGAGTTCACACACATGTTAGAGGACAAGAGAGAGACAAAGGGAATCTGTCAAACACGTGTAGAACAGATGCCTGCAAAGGGGGGGAGGGCTCTCAGTTCAAGTGCCGCATTACTAATTTCCGCTGAGTTGCTGTCCGGGCAAGTGTTGACCCACATGGAACTGGTCTTTGGGATTTTCCATGTCAGAAGCAGACAGACAGCCCACCCAAGAGATTAACACAGTCAGTCAATATTTCGGAAATGCAAAAGTGTTTAATCATGGGTACCACCTGCTTTTCGAGAGAAAAGACCAAGGGAACAAAAATGTTGAAGATTAATGCAATAGAGACAAATATCCTAAAAATCTGTGAGCAATCTATAAGAAGTGTGGAGGGGCAGATTCTAATGACCATTTTTTCCCCTGTGTTTAAGTCATAAAACAGATTTCTGGGTGAACATGGATGCATTCATTTGAATAAAAACTTCAATTCCACTCTTAGGACTAAGTCACAAATACACTTAGTGGTGCAGTTGAGACCTGAAACCACAATACTATAGATCACACTTTATTAACCATTAAAATCAACCCCCAACACACATCATTAAAAATTTTTAAAAACAGAGCTAAATTACACACAAAACATAAAAACAGAATTTAAAACATTGGTTACAAAGGAGAGTGCCGCGACCGAGAAGGCTGTCTCCCAGGTTGTCACCCACCCACCTTTGGGTGCAGGGGCAGCCAGAGCAAGGCCTCCAAAGATGACCATAGTGGTTGGGCAGATTCACAAGGGAACAGGCGGCCCTTCAGGCATATCGGTCCCAAACTGCAGTACAGGGCGTTGAAGGTCAAGATCAGCACATGGAATTGTGCCCAGAAACAAATTGGGAGCCGGTGGAGATGATCCAGAGCTGGAGTGATGTGATCTCTGCGACACACTCCGGTCAACATCCTGGCTGCATCCTTCTGTACTAACGGAAGCTTCTGAACTCTTCTCAAGGGCACCCCTCATAGAACGCATGGCAGCAATCTAATCTTGATATAATCAGGGCATGCCTCACAGTGACCAGATCTTTTCTACACAGGAAAGGCTGAAGCTAGCTAACCAGTTAAAGCTGGTAAAAGGCACTCCTGGCCACTTCTTTATGTGGCAACACCGTCATGTGAAGCAGCTTCCATATAGTTTCATTAGGTTACTTCTAAACATTGCACTTTGAAGCAGGGGAGGGGCCATTGCTCAGTGGTAAAGCATCTACTTTGCATACAGGAAGTCCAGGCTCAGTCCTTAGCATCTCCACCTGAAAGAATCAGGTAACAGGCCAGCCAGATGCACAAGACTGGAATGTCCGAGAGTAACAATCCACAGGTGCCCTCTCCCATTCTAGGATCAAGTCAGCCAAACAAACCACCTCTTCTGTAAGTTATTTTTTCCCCTGTTAGGTGAGTCGGATAGATAAGGTAAGGCAAGTAAAGAAG
>NW_015210938.1:0-2256 GCF_001447785.1 Gekko japonicus | reverse complement strand
CCATAGCATAAGTGTTCATGGGGCCAAGCTGCAGTTCCCCAGCACCACCTTCTGGAGTTTCTGGCAATTCCTAGAGATACCTTGTGTCACTATTGGGTTTTTACTGGGGGTGATGGAGCACTGCAGCACTGCCTGGCAACCCCAAGTTTGACCCTAGGATGACTTGATGCAAACTAAAATGTGCTCCTATGCTTTTTATTTATTTTAAAAATGTATATCTCACCCAAAACTCTTAATCAAGTAGGTTCTCAGCCAGTTTTTACGAAACCAATAAACAGCCATTTTTTTCAAAAGTCAATACATAATGAACAACATTGAAACAATAGCTAGCAGCATAACCACATCTTTGGCAAAAGCCAGTCACTAATGGAGTGAAACCATCAGAATAAAATAATATGTAAGAAGAGCACATGAGGACCGTCTCACATGCTCCTCAGAAACTGTTCAAAGGCCTGCTTCCTTTCTCCCCTTATCTACCATCAGAGTACTAAGGAAATATTTAAGGAGACCCATTAGATCTGTCAAGAGGAAATCTATAACCTCGAGGAGCAGTTTTTCATCGGCTCCTCATCAGACTCATTGGAATGGCAACATGTGCACAAGTCTTCAGGGAAGACACCCCAAGTGTCACAACACGAGTAAGCACTGTCAAAGCAGATCTATGAGGGCTACATTAAGATGTCAGAATCAAAGAGATGTCAACGTAGGCTAAATTACCTGCGCAAATAAACAAAAAATTACGTTGAACTCAAGGGACTCATTTCTATGGCGCAATGCATTACAAATTGCATTACAAACTGGGGAACGTGCAGACACAGGGTAACCTCTGAAGGACCAACCACAGGTCTTCTGGTGATTGCTGGATATTGTGTGGGTACCGAACAAAGGAGAAGTCTCCTTCCGAACAGCGACACAACAGTATGCAAGCTGAAGCCTTCAGATTCCCACCTGGTTACCTTTAATGTGGGATTGTCTACTCCTTCTTTGAAAGACAGCACCTTGATTGTATTTATTTAAAACTGCACATCCTGCTTTATCCAAAGTTCCAGATATCTTATAAGTAGTCAGTAGCTAAGGACCCCCCCCTCTCTGTGTGCGTGTGTGTGTGTGTGTGTGTCACATTTTTATCCCACTCTTCCTCCAAAAAGATTCAGGGAGGTGTACATGGTTCTTGCCTCTTATCTGCACAACAACATCAGGAGGTAGGCTATGGAGAGGTAGGCCAATCTTCTGAAGACTTATGTCATTTTGTGGCTAGAGTGTTACACTTAGGCTGGGAGCTTTGGGTTCAAATTCACTGTCAACCAGTCTAGGGTTGCTATGCAGAGGCAGGCAGTGACAAACCACCTCTGAACGTCTCTTGCCTTGAAAACCCTGCTGCAAGTTGATGGCGCTTCCTACCACCGATCTGCACACTCAGCTGTCCGACATAAAATGCATTTGATTATGAGACGAAAAGAACATCTTAGCAGAACCCCAAAAGTGATGAACTATTCCCACGTCAGAACCCCAACAGCTTTTCAAACTGTCCCCAGCACTTTTCCATGCGGCAGGGAGAGTTACTCTCCAAGAAACCAGAGTCCCTAGCTCCTTTGGACAGGCATTCAGATCTCTTCTGTTCCTTTTCCTTCATCTTTTCCATGACCCTGATTTTGTGAAATATCTTATTGGAATATAAAATGTGAGGATTTTTTTCTTTTTCTTTTTAAAAAATCAACCACATATATATCCAAACATCATTTCAATAAAATTATATATATTTAAAACATCTTATCTCTTCTGCCTGATTGTTTAGAATTGCCCTCTGTGTGCTGTCTAATTCTCATTCAGAATCATCTGGTGATAGAGAAGGGAGATGCTCTTTACAGCAATTGTTTAAGAGAATAAAATGGGGGGGTATTTAAGTGGCTAATCACACAGTTTCTCTGGGCTGATATGAGCATTTAAATTACATGGTGATAAACTGATCAGAAAGGAACGCTGGCAGTTTAGATATTGCACTAAAAACGCAAAACAAAAGAAATGTGCTCTCTTTGCATCTGCAGCATTTATTGAACTAATAATTACATTTTAAATCACTTTGCTCAATTTTCTTTTCTTTAAAAAACAAACAAAAAAAACCCCACACACAGATTGTGTGGGGGAGTTGAGTTGAGCTCCAGAACAAGTATGGCTACTAATCCTAAGCTGTTTTAGTTGCAAAAATTAGAAATGTAAAGAATGAAGGTTGTTATTGTATATATACTTGAAGGTTTC
>NW_015210937.1:0-2302 GCF_001447785.1 Gekko japonicus | reverse complement strand
ATGATCAGACTGTAAAAGTCCTGCATTGCGCGAGAGATTCACTAGGGCAAATTATTGTGACAAAAACCCTTCCTGTATATTTGGTTGTTACTTTTCCCTGCAGGGGAGACACTAGTGCCATAAATTTTCTAAATTAGTTCACCCAACACATACACAGATCAACATTTCTCCAGCACTGAGATTATATTTTAGCTATTTATGGTCAATGCCCTCCTCAACTTACTTCTACACTGGCCACATGGCACCTACTAATGCATTTTTTAAAATGTTATCTATATTATTGTATGGTCCTTGGGACAATGAAGCCTCATCACAAACAGAACATGCATCAGGGAGGAAGGGGAGAGAGAAGACAGAGAACTGAGGTCAGGATTTGGTTCAATAGGATGAGTTCTGGAGCCAGCGTGGTGCTGTGGTTAAGAGTGGCGGACTCTAATCTGGAGAACTGGGTTTGATTCACCTCTTCTCCACAAGAAGCCTGCTGGGGGAGCTTGGGCCAGTCAGTTCTCTCAGAACTCTCTCAGCCCCACCTACCTCACAAGGTGACTGCGGTGGGGAGAGGAAGCGAATGCTATTAAGACTCCTTAAGGGAGAGAAAAACGGGATATAAAACCCAATTCTTCTTCTTCTTCTGGGTGAAGACAGCCATCATTAAAAAACAGCCTCTCGAGGAATGTTTCTGCTGGGGTGCAAGCCAAGTGTCCTTTCAGCTTTCCAATTAGGGTTGCAAGACCCCTGGTGGAGAAACATAAAATAAATGACTGCCAGCAAATGGTATGAAATCACTTCCAGGAAAACCCAGACATTCCAGCCAATTCCTAGAGAGGAGTGATATCATGGGTTTTCCAGGAAGTGATATCACACTGTGGGCCAATGCCCCCCCCCCCGGCCTCCTGCTGGCTTGGAAACCCTATTCCCAATGGAAATGACAGTCTGCAGACCAGCAAACTGTACACTAATTTAGGGTCTGTGTGTCGTAATAAAGATTGAGATTGAGATATATTAAACTGTAAATTCTGCTTCACATTTCAGATGAGCTATCTTTTTTAAAAAAGTGAAACACTGCCTCTGCTAATTTGTTTTGTAAACTGCTTGTGCGGGGGGGGGGGAGAGTTCTGGGTGACATCAAAAGGGCCAGCCAATCCATGCCATCCAGACTTCGTTTCTGTTTCACATTTGAACCATTCCCCCCTCCAAGCACAACTACAGAGAGGAAAGGTACCTTTTAACTGAAGGCAATGAGGATGCTTCCAGAGCAGTATCTTGTGTGTATCTTCTGTTTAGGATCAGGGTGGAAATTTCTGCTATTTTCAGTGAGTGTATTCATATAAGAGAGCAGGTTTTCCCCACACCCAACCCTAGAGAAGAGGTTGATTCTCTTTCACTTCAATACAATCAGAATTGCTATCTGAGATTGGGATAATTCCCAGTCATAAATATGAAGCACAATAAATGGATATATATACTTTTAGTTGTGCTGCAATACCAGAAAGCTTTCCTGGAAGTGGCTGACTGCAGGATGCATCCCGTGAATGAGATCTTTCCTTCAACCCCTGTTCTTAGATCGAGGTCTTGAACAATAAAACCAAAAAAATTAAATAAAACCCATGTCTAAGAACACCTCCCTTTGACACTGCTCTGCAGCCTCTAGAAATCGAGCAATAAAATAGGTACGTCAAGAATCAGAATCCTCTAAGATCTGAATGAGATCAAGTTCTTGCAAGCACTGAGGTTGGTTTCAGCCTTTGGATTGTTCATGGACAGAACATTTAGAAATGTAAGCTGGGGATTTAAAGGGGGAAAAATGCCCTCCCTAAGATTTCACACTATGCATTCCTAACAGCCTCAGTCAATGCAACTTTACAATTACCAACACACTGAGTTTGCATGCAGAAAAGTATCTGATCTCGTTGGAATTCTTTGCCCATTTGGGCCTATCTCATTTTCACAAAGGCAACAGCATCCCTGTGAGAAAAATATATTCTAGATGAACTGAGCACAGAAGAGCAGCCGCAAGCATCAAAATGCAAGCCTTGCCCATTGCCAGCAGACACTCGATATGCATCATGAAAGCGCTCCTATTTTTAGTTCCTTGTGTGAATGAAAGGCTGTTCTTACTATTGACAAAGGCTCTGTTTTCTTTCTTCAAGGCAGAATCTGCGTTGGGTTTTTAATACGTTGTGGCAACAAGATATTAGACGGTCCTAATAACAACAACAACAACAATAGTAACACACAATCTATTCCATAGCTGCACACAAAGGTAGAGATCTGCAGAGAGTTCCGTGAAGCCTTCTGACCT